>NC_043960.1:49973993-50088993 GCF_902148855.1 Sphaeramia orbicularis | reverse complement strand
CTGAAACATAACAGCCCCAAAAATTACTCTTATCCATGCCAGAGCCCCCCCCACACACACACACACAACTGTCCCTCCCACCCCATCACTCCTGTCTTTAAAAAAATCAAATGGAAGCAGTATTCTTCTTTTTAGAACTGCAGCTATTTATTTTTGTAATCAGTTAATCAGTTGTTTATTTTCTTTGATTAGATTTGATTAAATGATTATTTGAACAGGAGAAAAAAATTGTAAAAATGTGAAAAACACATTTACAAGTGGCAATTTGTCCTTTATTCCAGGACCAGCTGAAACAACCACAAAATGTATAAAAGTAAAAGGATATATAAAGAATATTGATATAGAAATAACAATAACAGCAGTATAAAAAAGTATATATAAAAATATCTGTGGATATAAACAACAAACAAGTCCAATGACGTCTACAAACAATATGTGCACTACAGTCTTCAACACATTTGGATCCAACTTACTAGCAACTGAACATGGAACTAACATACAACTGAAAAAAAACAAAACTAATATTTGTAATGTTTGTGTGAAAGCTTCTAAGTTTAAAGGAGTAAGTGATGGTTCCAATGTAGAAAAGTGAACATATAGACATTTTCTGCCATTTTGTCCTCATCTCTTCTGAGCTACACTTCCTGTTGTTTGTTTTGATCCTGGTGTCAAGTTCAATAAGCATCAGTGTGAAACACAACAGTGGAACCAATGTTTAGCAGCAGCAAACTTAAGAAAACAAAGAATTGATTCAGGAAACATGTAATCAAACCATTTTAAAAAATTGATTCAAATTGATTGTTTCAGCTCTACTTCTCGGTGCTGTGTGTGATAGGGTACACCTGGAGGGGTCATAGGTCGAAGGAGGGAGCCCCCTCCCACCCCTGACACCCCTTCCAGACAGCCGCTGTAAAATGGAAAAGGTCAGGGTGGGATCAGAGAGGAGGAGTGTGGAGACCCCCCACCCCCACCCATCACTCTATACTAATGTTTTATTAATGCCTCACTGTTAGGGCCACCAGGAACACACACTGAATGAGGCCTTTATTTTGGCATCTCTGCATAACAACAGCCACTCCTCCGCCACACACACACACACACACACACACACACACACACACACTGTCAGACTCGGCACGTGCACACACACTCCATCTTGGGTCCCGGGAGTACTCAGCCAACTGCATTACAGCCCTCAGCATGGCCGCTTCCATTTGCATAAACCAAATGGAGTTTTTATTGGTCTTTTCACCATGCCTCGAGTAACAAAAAGGAAAAGTGGAAAGGATGCTTTAAATGGCTGAATAATCACCCAAACTAATTTGATTACGCCCCCTAAAAAGAGACAAGCTGTCATACAGTTGCAGGGATGACTTCCCAGAGCCAGCTGAGACGGGGCCAAGTGTGTCTGCCTGGTCATTAATCACCATTATGTAATATTTGTCTGTGAAGTAGCACTCCAGTGCAGCATATTCAGCAATAGAAGCGCTTTGTTCCATCCCCAAAACATCCAGAATATTAGCATTTCTTCAAGGATTCATCATTATACTTGGCATCCACACCGAAATGCCAGTGTCTGAGTCCTTTATTTGTCCCTGAAAACAATGTAAGCACATGTAAATTAAGTGACTGTTTGGGATTCATACAATGGAATTGGAAGAGGCCATTAGGAAATAGGTCTGTGGGACAGTGGAAATAAAAGAGGGCTGGTGGATGTGGGTTATTGAGCCTCTGAAAGAAATGCAGATGGAGCAAGTAGTTAATAATAAAGAAATTAAATAAAGAAGCTGAAAAAATGAGGATGCAGGCATCACTTGTGCTATGAGTGGAGAGGAGTGGTGAAATGTTCAGTAGTTTTAAAACACCACCACCAGATCTGTTGCCAGATATCCTTCATGTGAACGCGTTAACTAGGAAAGATTTGGTTGGATTTCTTATTCCTTGATAACCAACATAGGGGACCCCTAGTGGAAGAACCCTATCGATTTCAGCTTCTCTATCAGTATTATAAGTCATCCAAATGGGGGTGCTTTAGTTGAAAATCAGTTTTTTGCACATAAATCATGCAATAATAGCTCAGTTGAGATAAAATTTGGTTGACATTGGTTTTCTTACAAATGTTCATTTTCTCGCTACTTTATAGAGTTCATATGGTGTCATTTTCATTCAGTAGGTGGAGGTTTGTGAGGAAAAAATGGTTCTCTGACCATTATTCTGCCACTATTAGGGCTAAACGATTAATTAGGGGGCCAAGCCCACGGGGACTGGGGGACGCGTATGCCAGCATAGGCATTCCACAGTTCCAGCGGTGCTGTGGAACCCTATTGTTTTTGTACGGATTTTTATTATTATTCATCATCATCTTATTATTTTTATTTTTCCGCCGATAAAACTGTTACTGCAGCCTAAACCGTACATGGTACGGTGGTGCAATTTGGAGGGTTGGTCCAGACCCCTGCAGGGACCTCAGACGCAAAAATTCGCATATATTCACCAGCAGGGGGCGCTATAATCAAGGATAATGCGTTTTGGTCTATAACTCCCACACCGTATGTCACACATTCAAAAACCTTATATCCTCAGATTCCCTGAATAGTACTGAATCAAGTGAGCTAGGCCACGCCCATTTCCGCCATGACTTTTTCCCCCGCAAAATCGCAAAAATTGAAAAACCTACTTTTTCGAACTCCGATGTGAGAGTTTTTTCTGATCTGCATGAATTTTGGCACATACACTCTTCTGATGGGCCTGATCTAAAGTTATCACAAGAATTTTGTTTGGTAGAAAAATGCGCAAATAATTAAAGAACAAATTTCTGTAGCTAGCTAAAAAAATTCTAACTTTTACATATCTCAGTCAAAATAAATGCTATCAACACCAGGTCTTAGATCCTTGGTTCTCATGTGACTGTGAAGGTTTGACCCCAATTTGGTGAATGTTGGCCACTAGGGGGCGCTGCAAATGTGGAAAATTTATATCTCCTAAACAGCTGCACCGATTTCTACAAAATTTGGTGGTTATGATGGAGGGCCTCTCTTGAGGCCATATCTCTAAGGTGGGTGTGGCTGAACAATGTGGGCGTGGCTTATTACAAATTAAACAACAAACATTTCCTACAGCTGAACTGTTCTGCTGAGGGCTGTGAAATTTCTATGGACCCTATAGAATAGGACACAGATCTACCAGAGCAAAAACTGTGGATGTGCTCCACTAGGTGGCGCTATAATGGACAAATACGCGTTTTTGCCTCTAACTTCCACATTTTAAATGACACATTCATAAACTTTATATCTTTGTATTCCTTGGATAGAGGTGAGTCTTTTGACATAGGCCACACCCACTTCCACTGCATATTTTTCTTTCTAAGTCGCTAGATATCGAAAACATACTTTTTCGAACTCCTACTAGGGTTTAAGACCCGTTGGCTTCAAACTTTGCACAGACAATCTCCAGAGGCTTCTGATCTAAAGTTATCACAATCAGTTTGCTGCTGTAAAAAATGTGCTAATTATAAACGAACAAATTTTTTTGCTAGCGAAAAAACACACATTCTTGCATATCTTTGTCAAAGTATAAGCTATCAACATCAAACTTAATATACTTATTTTAGAGGTCAATCAGAGGCTCTGTACCAAATTTGGCACAAATCGGACAATAGGTGGTGCTATAAGCAGAGAAAAACCAAGTCACAAAAAAGTTGGTCTGATTCGCACGAAGTTCGGTGAGCATGATGTGGGGTCACTCCTGAGACCAGCTGTCAAGTTTGGTAATGATTGGTCAATGTGGGTGTAATTTATTACAACAAATCCCAGTCCCACACATTCCTCCTTTTGCATTCCTAATGCATTGATCCCATTCCAGTAAATGCAGGGAATCTGGCTCCAACTGTTCCTGCAGCCTAAAGCGTACATGGTAGAGCGCTGACATTTGGAGGGTTGGTCCAGACCCCTGCACGGAACTGAGACGCAAACAATTATATATGTCCACCAGCAGGGGGCGATAGGACCAAAGACAATGCATTTTGGTCTATAACTCCCACACTGCATATAGCACATTAAAAAACCTCATATCCTCAGATTCTCTGAGTACAGCTGAATCACATGGGCGTGGTCAGGTAGATTTGGGGGAGGACTTTTTTTCCGGCAAAACTGTGAAAACAGGAAAACCTACTTTTTCAAACTCCTACTTGGGATTTTATCTGATCTGTGTGAATCTTGGCTTGTACGCTCTTCTCAGAGACATGTTACTAAGTTATCAAAAGAATTTTGTTCAGTCAAAATATGCGACAATTACAAATGAATACATTTCTGTAGCTAGCTAAAAAAAGTGTTAACTATTACATATCTCAGACAACTTAAATGCTATCTACACCAAATGCTAGCTACTTTTTTGACATGTTACTCTGAGGGAATGAGCCGAATTTTGTGAATGTTGGCCTCTACTGAGTGCTGCAAACATGAGAAATTTATATTTCTTAAATGGCTAAACCGATTTCTATGGAATTTGTTGAGTATGATGTGGGGTCACTCCTGAGACCAGCTGTAAAGTTTACTAATGATTGGTCAATGTGAGTGTAATCT
Organism: Sphaeramia orbicularis; assembly: GCF_902148855.1. Taxonomy (NCBI): domain Eukaryota; kingdom Metazoa; phylum Chordata; class Actinopteri; order Kurtiformes; family Apogonidae; genus Sphaeramia; species Sphaeramia orbicularis. Next base: position 50,084,413 of record NC_043960.1, on the reverse strand, counting down.
ATTCCAACTAATCCCAGTCCCACACATTCCTCCTTCCACTCTACTGGTGCATTTGTCCCATTCCAGTGAATACAGCGGCTCAGACGGTGGAATACTAACTACAACTGTAAACCCTTATGAACGGGGCCCAGCCTCCACCAGCTCAGCCCCAGACCCATGTCCTTCGGGGCCGACTTCCGTGGGCTCTGTGGGACCTGGGGTCCGAGTGGGCGGGGAGGCTTGGCCCCCGTTCATAACTGCTCGCAGTTCTAGTTGCATTTGCGATTATATATTGCAATATGATATAACGAGATTTTCTAATTGCAAAGGTTGCAATTTGACTGGTCACATGACTTGCGAGCTAGCGGAGCAGGCAGGGCTGCACTTTAACCTGTTGCCTCAGGCATGACAGAAGCTGATGCTGCAGAAAGTTTAGTACCAAAGAGGGGCAGCATGTCAGTTGTGTGGATTTATTTTGGCCCTAAAAAAGAAGATGCTTCGCAACGTCAAGTATTGTGCAAAACTTGCTTTGCTACTGTTGCTACCTCATGAGGTAACACTACGAATGTTTATCAGCCCGTAAAAAACACTACAAAGCCATGTACGATAGTTGTATGGCTAAAATGCCAGCAACAAGTATTACTCCTTATGAACATAATTCAAAACAGCATGCAGAAATAACTCGGGCAATAACAGCTCATAGCGAAAGATCGGATGATATGATTAGTATAGTGAGTAGGCGTGAAACGATTCCTTGAGTAATTCGAGTACCTCGATTACAAAAAATGACCGAGACTTCATGCACACAAGGGCACTAAATCCAGCTTTGCACAAATATGTACTTCCAAAAGGAACCAACAGTTTTAAAGCATACAGTGAGATCTCTGGGTACTCATCCCTTGCTCCAAACCAGAATTCCTCCACTGCCACTCGCGAATGCAATCCCTGATGCATTTTGTCACATGAAAGTTCAATCAGCTGTTCAACAGCGGTGGCAGGCAGGTCAACTGCGCCAGCATCACAGTGGAATGGGTCCCTCACCCAGTCAAATTTTGACATGTTCAAGTCCAGAAAACGCCAACAGTTAATTTCTCAGCCTGAAAAAGCGCTCCACCACATTCTCGACAACCACCATGCCTCTGTGTGAAATGGTACATTTTCATATTCAGAGTCCATGTCGGCGCATACTTTTGCAAACAGACATGTGCGCAGAGGATGTGGCTTGATGTAGTTCACCATGGTTATGGCCTGCTGTAATATGTCTGCGATGGGCTCACTCAGTCATATTGCAGATGGGGCCAGCTGCATGATCAGTGTCCGCAGGCCAGGTTGCTGTCCCACCATAGACGGAGCCCCGTCTGTGCAAAATCCCACCATATGCTCCCACGGAATGTTGTATTTCTCCATATAATTGTGAAATGCGTTGTACATTGCTTTGGCAGTCTCATGTTCAGGAAGACAGAGACCGTACAAATTATCCTCATGAATTGCATTCTCCTGCATGTAATGAACAAATGTCAAAGCATGTGCATTTTTTTCCTCCTTTGCTAACATCCATTTGAAGAGCATTAGCAGGGGAATGTTGCTGTCTTTCTGTTAGCAGGCTTTCCTGGTCATCAGCGATTGCATCTATTCTTCTATTCATTGTATTATCAGACAGTGGTATTATCTTCAGTTTTGAGCTTCTCCCTCCCCACACATCATTTTTACAATTTCAGTGGCAGCTGGCTGGCAATATTAATGTCTCAGCAATAGTATGTGGCTTCATAGCCTTTGCTACGAGGTGGCTCACCTCAAAAGATGCTTTCAGTGCCTTCTCACTGACCGTTACAGCCTTTTTGAAGTACACTCGGTGCTTATTCAGCTCGGCATTTTTTTTTTTTTTTTCAAAAAAAGATCTTGGTTTGCCGATATGTTCTGTGTGTTGTCTCAAAATGTATTTTGAGCTTGTTGGGTTTCATACTCTCAGCAGATAGTACGCTAGCATATTTCCTTGTTGCTTTCAATTATGTTCGTGAATCCATACTGAAGGAAACTTTCGTCATATTTTCTCTACCTTTTTGGTGTCTGATTCTCCGTTTCGCTTGGAGATGTCTTGGCAGGGCCAGGTGGGTGAAGAAATTTTTCTGTTCTCAGTACGATTTTCTGACTGACTGTGTCCAGGCAGGTTGAAGCACAGTGCGTGCATTCATGTGATTCATGTGTCATCATGTGACCGCGTGGTCACATGATCGGGTCAATCAAGATATGCCCTCTCAGATATTATATCCTGCATTTTATTTTTATTAGAAAAAGTCTTTGGTGTTTTTAATTGTAATCAAATATATATATAATCATTAAAAATATTTTAAAATATTTTTAGCAATTACTAGAAATTTCAGATGACCCCATTTGATTTCCAGGCGACCCCACGGTTGAAAAACACTGCTATAAGGTGTCATATTATGAGTTAACAAATACACACACACACACACACACACACACACACACACACACACACACACACGGAGGGAACAGAAATGCTGACGGCTGATTGGCTGACTGAGAGGAGTTTGGGTGTTTGAAAAAATGCTAAATAATGAGTATTAATAAATTTTCTTCATTTTTATGACCAAACGTTAAACTGTTTGTCCAATTTTATTCCATTAGAAATTATTCTTTCACACACACACACACACACACACACACAAAACAGGGTTTTTCAAAATGAAAGCCTTAAATGTGGTAATATGAGAAAATGTGTCTTCATATGAACAAATATTGATGATTATCAAAAAGACTGATGTTTGGTCCCATGTGGAAGTCGAAGAAACAAGTTGGTTATTAAAATGATTAACTGATTTGTAGGGATGAGAATCGTTAAGAATTTAACGATTCCGATTCCGTTATCGATATTGTTTATCGATCCGATTCCTTATCGATTCTCATCGATTCTCATTGGGTGAGGGAATAAAATAGTACAAACGGGTGTGTTTGCATTAACTGTCTTTTATATTTCCATCTCTGCACAGAAAATATAACATATACAGTATGTACAAATAATAAAACCAGATGACGCCGGGCCGGTTTGGGGGGAGGGATTTGTACAGTGAAAGTGAAACTAAAGACTCTTCACTAATTCCTCTATTGCCGCATTTCTACTACGTGGAACCAGTTCAACTCGGCTCAGTTTGTCTCCCGTTGTTGTGCACCTCATTTCCTTTCCCTTCTTACCTTCAGAAACTTGTATTTGAGGAGTTACGACGTTTGTTGCCCACACCGGAACCGGCCCGACGTTCACTCTGCCGCTACATTCACAAGCGCCGCTCAGTAGAGTATCAACTACGTAACATTCCTGTAAATGATTCACATGCTGTGGACAAATGTTTGAGGATATTGGAGGGATTCCACCCTTTTGAAGTCATGGAAGTTTTGACAGTGTTCCAAGTAAGTGGCCCTGATATTGTCTTTTTAGACAGTTTCTTCCTCAGCGCCATGTTGGCTACGTTCTGACCAAAACAATGCAGCGTACGCGTGATATCATCGCACATGCACAACGAAGGCGGAATCGAGAAGCAGAATTGTTAAGCAGGCAGGCAAACGATTCCAAGGAATCAAGCTACTGGGAACCGGTTCTCAAAAGAACCGGTTCTTGATTCCCATCCCTACTGATTTGTAAAAAACATTCAAAAGGAGAGAAGGAGGGATAGAAATGACAGACTGACAAAAGTGCGAGATCAGTTTTTTGAGAAGGGTTTACTCTGTCTTTTGGTGCTATTTAGAAGCCAGTATGACAAATGGTCTCAGAGGGGATCCATTTTGAAGGTTTTACTTTGAAAGACAAATTGCCAACTTCTTGTTGGAGTTAGCTCATAAGTGTAAGCACATGATTTGTAGAACTCGATGAGACGAACATTTTGCCATTGGTTATTTATTTATTTATTTGACAGGGACAATGCAGTCAAACATAGTTACAAGTTTGCAGCTGATGTGATGCATACAGAGTTTATAGCTAGTGCTAATTCTCAACTCCAGTCCCCATTTGGGCTCTTCCACAACATTGCAGTACAAGTATAAAATACACATAATTTAAAATGACCATACCATACATAACATTTCATATCTCTACAACATTCCTACTAGAAGTTTGTGTGCAAGCGTTTTTTCATTGAAAGGCAAATTGCGAACTTCCTGTTGGCATTAGCTTATGGGTGTCAGCATATTATTTGACGGGCTTAATGAGACCAACATTTTGGCATTTGTTTCATGTCTCTACAACATTCCTACTGGCTGCTAGGGATGTAGCGATATGAAAATTTCATATCACGGTTATTGTGACCAAAAGTTATCACGGTTATCATTATTATCGCGGTATTGTGGAAATGTGCTCAAAATGTTTAAAAAGTACTTATACACAGTGAACTAATGTAACCAAGTTGTATTTTGAAAAAAATTAATAAAGTAACATGCACAATGTACTTTCTGTTGCAGGAACATTCAAGTAATAACATGTAAACAACAAACATACAAATGTGCATTAAAGTTGGCACCTTATGGACACGAGATATCTGCACCAGGGGTGGGAACTGATGGGATTTGATCTATATCAATGCCATTATCAGTTCTGCTTATCAGTCCAATTCCTTATCAATTCTCCTATTGATTCCCGAGTGGCTTTTGAGTGTGAAAAAAAGTAGTTGGACAGGTCATAGTGGAGTTTGTTTGAACATTTTCCAGATCAAATCATTCACAATGTGACACATATACACTATTGTACACACACAAACAGTGAAACACAGTCATATTTTCCTGAACTATTTAATGAACAAATGTAAATGTTCTGAAAGAATGAGGATTTTAAAACATGTTAAACTGATCTGATCCAGACTGGTCAGTGGTTCACTCCTGGTGAGAGACAGACAAACCACAACAGTGTCATATGGTCCAGTTCCTCTGGAGTTCAGTCAGTGGATTTACTGTTGAATGTCCTTCAGTTCATAAAGCCTCCTCTCCTTTAGTTTTTACACACATCATATGTCTTTGTACAGTTGAAGTTCACTCATTTGGGCCCATTTGAACTGGCATGAGTTTGTCCTGAGTATCTATATTCAGACGGTTTCAGTGTTGGGTGAGGATCTGAATCAGTGGGGGCCAGGGAGGGGTTAACACTAGTGTGGACTGGGTCTGTGCGCTCACTTGCTAGGACAGACAGAGTCCATGCGCGTGCTTGTTCGAACTGACCTGCAGTCAGACGGACCGGGTCCGTGCGTGTGCTCCAACAGACCGGGTCCGTGCGGGAGCTGCTATCCCCAAATCTATGGAGCTCTGTCCGTGCAGGTGCCTTCTGCCATGTTTTCAGAGGCCAAACATTACAAACTGCGCACACATGCCTGGAGTGCTGCTGCTTCTTCAGGAAATGAACAGTACCGTGAGTTTTCTTTGTGCGGTAATCGAACACGGTTATCAAAATAATTAGAATTTAAATGGTAATACTAACAGTCGGAAATTTTACCGCGGTTGATCATTGTACCGGTTATCGTTACATCCCTACTGGCTGCTAGGGCCATTTTTGTGTATGTAAGGGGCGCTAGTGAGCACATTTTGGGATCTATTGGGTAAATTTTTACATTTTAAAATTAACCAATTCAATTAATAAATTTTAAAAATTTTCACCAGTTTTTGAACATGTTTAGGGGGTCAAATTCCAGTTTAAAGTGACGTCAGAATAATAATTAAAGCTGCAAGCAGCATTGGGCAGGTCCTCGCACCACGAATTCTGCCTCCTGCGACCGTTGACACCTCAGCTCCACTCACACCTCTTTGTCCCAGCACCAGCCCCCATCCTTTTGTGTCCATCCTCCTTTCATCCCTACAGAACACCAGCTGCTGAAACCACCATCACTTTTTTTGTTTCTTTTTCTGTTTTTTCTATTGAGTTTTTCATATAACACAAAAAAATAAAGAAAAGAATAAATACAAATATAAAGCAAGAGGCTGGAGAGATATGAATGGAAGCTTTTGCCGTGTGTAACAAAAATAAAATACAGTTTCTGTTCCTTCACTTGTACAGCATGTCATTATGAGCAGCCAAATATACATAGACACAAACCAGCAAAGCCAGACAAGCACATAAAAGAACAATGCCGTCTTAGACTAAAACAACCATAACAACAAAAACGACAGGGGATGGGGCTATATCATACATAAACAAAAGAATTGTATTTGATACATAGAAATAAGAGAAGGGGGAATCCCCCCAAAGACAGCATCCGATTTTTACATTCCACCACAGCAGCATCATTAGCATCAAGTGCATATTAACTCAGGTAATCCACTAGGTGTTGATCTGTACAGTATTTTCTCACTTATGGTCCGCCAGTCCCGTCAACACAATGATAGTAAGTCTTGTACCAATGTAAGTCAGGAATGGGGACCAGATTCTGTTGAAAACTTCAGTCTTACATCTAGACCAGGGTTAAGTATTCCATGGGTAGCATGTCAAAAATAACCTTATGCCATCCAGCTATTGTGGGAGATTTACAATCTATCCACTTCAGTAATATGTTCTTCCTTGCACAAAAAGTAAGAATAGAGAAGAGTCTTTTGGAATGTGTACTTTTAAGTTGTGTGTCTGCCAGTCCAAACAGTAGACACACCGGGGGTTTTTTTAGGTTTAATGTCAAAAATTACATGTAGTCTCTTTTCTACATCTTGCCAGTATTTATTTCTATGAGTGAGAGGGCCTCACCTTTCTGGCTCAGTCCCTAATAATAAAAAACGAACAAAATACAATAGGGCCTTGCCTCTCTAGGCAAGTACAACCTTACCTTTCTAGCTCGGTCCCTAATTAAAAATGAACGAAATACAATAGGGCCTTGCCTCTCCAGGCAAGTCGTCTCATTCTGTGTGAGTGAGAGGGCCTTGCCTTCCAGGCTCGGTCCCTTATAATGTGAAAGACAGTTGTTTTAAACTCCTCTTTCTGATCAGAACATGACAAACGCAACATTCCACAAAGTACAGTAAGAATGTACAAAACCATTCTGACTTAAAATTGTTTTTAATAAAAGAAAATATAACATTGTACATAAAATTTAATAAAACAAAACATTACATCTTTTTTTTTTCCATCATGTATACAATATCAAACCTTAGAGGTCTGAGCCCATTTTGTTCATTTCTGAGTACTTTTAATTTTGCCTTTATATACTATTTAAAGAAATGTTTACTATGCCCATGTTTGGTATCTTTTTTTTTTTTTTTTTTTTTTTTTAGCACAACTTATCTGCCTTATTTTTTTCACTTTAACGTACTCTATTAACACAAAATGCCAAAAAACACAAAAATTTAAAATCCGATTTGAAAAATCTATATAATTTATTGCATGAATAACACAAAGATGTTTAATGAACCTTTTCAAAGACTTTAAAAGTGAATATTGGTTCCAACTATTAGGTATATAAAATTTTAATTGGAATACATTAGAACTATACTCAGATATATGACATCAAAGCATATCTTTACATAGGCGTTTTCTAACCCCCCACTCCCAGTCCTCCCAGTTTCTGCATCCGGTTCAGGTGGGGGTCATCCTCACCCTTACCTGTAATCCTAATGCAGTCTGTGGAGTAGAATCCGCAGATTCTGCCAGTTTTTTTCTGTTTTGAAAAAGGACAGAAAATGACCAAGATATGGTAAGAAATGTAACGCCCGCCCCACCTCATTTTCATACTTTTATTGACGTTACTTTGCTCTGGATTCAAAACATCGTATCTCTGGTTTATTTGCTCTATCAACATCAAATAAAAAATGGGAGAGTGTTTCAAGTCCACAGTTTCGAAAGCATGTGTCCCAAGTGGTCTACGTGACCGACTTCTGATGCTACGATGTGTTGAAAATGTCAGGTGATTCAGTCACAGGGCCGTGACCGTGGACCCCTAAGAGTTAAATAAATGTTTTTTAAAAATCCCAATAATTAGTAGCTGTTTTCCTAGGAACATTGTTACAATTTAATATAAAAATCACAATATTGCAATATGATATAGAATTGTTTCATAATATTGACCATTTTATTACCCATATCATGGTTTTGACATTGCTGACTTGAATTAGATCATGTTGGTGTTTTGACAATGTGAGTGTGACTTACATTCCTCTTCTGCAGTGGAGACATGGATCTGTAAGCCTAATTCTATGCTGTACAGCATACGTTCTATGGAGTACAGTGTCCCCGTAGAGGAGTATATGAGGTCTGAGGCCTGCTCTTTATCATTTCACTTTACAGAGATTAGACCAGCATCAGAGCTGGAGGAGAGCGGTCAGTGACCCATGCACATGAGCAAACACAGCAGCAGTGGAAACTTCCATCCACACTGTCACAGAGCTGTGGAGAGCTGCTGCCAAAGTCACTTTATGTAAGCTTTGTTTTGAACGTGAGATCACTAAATGCACTATGCACCTTTTAGTTGTTTTTTTTAGGGACCGAGCCTGGAAGGTAAGCTCCTTTCACTCACAAACACCCCTTTTCCACCAAAACAAACCTGGTGCTAGTTCAGTGCTAGAGCCAGTGCTTAACTGGTTGCAACCTGGTGATTCCAAAGAACCCATGGGCCAAGAGCCAAGTGGAGCCAAGTCAGAGCTACATTACTACATCGTCGCAAAACATGATCACGTGACTGGGTCTGGTATGGGAGATGTTTGCCCAGAAGCAAGTGCTGCTTTTGTGTTTAGAAGCCTACATTACCCAAGTTTATGTAAGGCATAGGGAAACATGGACAAAATAAACTTTTTGCATTTCAAATGGGTTTATTCACACTGAAGTAAAAAAAAAAAAAGGTTCAATTAAAAAAAATGCTTTAAATCTTTACAAAAGGGAAGAAAAATCCAGGTGCTGTTGCTGTGAATTTGCCTCCTCATCCATGGACAACAACTGTAAAGAACAAAATAAAGAAACCATGCTTGAATTGGACATGTTCTCCCAAATGTGGACAATAACCCTGTCTACTGGAACACAGTTCAGTAAACGACTTGGTTCAATTCTGAATTTTATGAATCCACTGAGGAAACAGCGTTTCAGAGACAACATGGAAATGTTGTTAACATACCACTAGCTAGCATTTTAACATCTGTAACATTTGTAGCTCGCTTTAACCTCTGAAGTCAACTTTTGTAAGGTATTAAACATGCGTTTGAGAAACACAACTTACCAGTATCGTTTGCCGCTGTTTGAACCACGGACTCATCCACAAACGAAAGTAGTCTGATCTGTAGTTTTGGTCCCCCAAAACCGAGTCCAGCAGGTCCAAATGCGGGATTCTTTTCAGCCGGCCGCTGCATCCAAGCTGTCTTTTCTGGTCCCTGTAGTCCTTCTTTAGTTTGTTTAGAAGCTGGTCCAGGATCTGGACATAGCCATCGCTCCTTATATTTTTTCGACCACCGGCTCCCTCCAACTTGTCTTGGACTTCGGATGAAGCATACAGTGCCAGAAAGCACTGGATCTCCTCCTCAGTCCACCACTGCTTGTTTTTGCCATCTATAACTCTCTAAAAACTAAACCAAACTAAAAACCCACTAGTTGCAGTTTTAAAAATGCCAGTTCATAGCTTTCGCTGATGCCGTTTAGGTCTGTAACTCCCGCCCACCGATGATGTGACGTCCTCTGTCATCGGTGGGCTTCGTAGTCTGGCCCCAATTTAGCCCACTTCGAAGTTGGTGCTTTCCTGGAACCTGTTTGGAACCACTTTGGAACCGATTTGGCCATTGCTTGGGCGGTGGAAACACAAAGAACTGGTGCTAAGTTAGGCACCAGCTCTGAAACAGCCCTGGAACCAGTTTGGTGGAAAAGGGGTAAGAGTGAGAGGTCTTGCCTGGAGCGGCAAGGTCCTATTGTATTTCGGTCATTTTTTATTATTCCATGCCACTTGAAACTGGAATTTGACCCCTTAAACATGCTCAAAAACTCACCAAATTTGGCATGCATGTCACGCCTGGCGCAAAATTTGATAAAATCTGAAAATTAACCTCAAAGACGCCAAAATGTGCTCTCTAGTGCCACCTACATACTTAAAAATGTCCCCACCGGCCAGTAGGAATGTCGTACAGACATGAAATGAATGCCAGTTTTGTTTGTCTCATCAAGCCTGACAAGTCACACACCCATAAGCTAACTCCAGCAGGATGTTAGCAATTTGCCTTTCATTTAAAAAACGCTCACACACAAACTTCCAGTTGGAATGTCATAGAGATACGAAACCAATGGCAAAATGTTTGTCTAATCGAGCTCTACAAATCATATGCTGACACTTATGAGTGAACTCCAACTGGAAGTTGACAATTTGTCTTTCTCAGTAAAACCTTCAAAATGAGACCATTTGTTGTACTGACTTCTAAATGGCACCAAAAGATAGAGTGAACCGTTCTCAAAAAGTGATCTTGCACTTTTGTCATAACTGTCCTAGTTTTTTTTATTTTTTTTTTTATAAGCCTGGAAAAATGCGAAGCCTGGAACTGATTTTTTCACTCCCGACTTTTTCCCACATGTTAAATATCCATACATTCACAAGACTCACCACAACTCTTATGTACAGTCATGGATTTATTGTAATTTGTGTATTTTTAGACTTTTTACACTTTAAACAGCAATTTGACCCCCTCACCATGCTCAAAACTCAACAAATTTGGCATACATGCCATGTCTGGTGAACAATTTGATAGAACATCCAAATTAACCCCTTAGGTGCCAAAATAAGCTACCTACATACACAAAATGGCCCTAGCACCCAGTAGGAATGTTGAGAGATGAAACAAATGTCAAAATGTTGCTCTCATCGAGCCTGACAAATCATACGCTGACACCCATGCGCTAACTCCGACAGGAAGTTGGCAATTTGCCAACTTCAAATGCCGCATTCCCACGATTACCCCTTTTCCACCAAACTGGTTCCAGGGCTGGTTCGGAGCCGGTGCCTGACTTAGCACCAGTTGTTTGTGTTTCCACCGCCCAAGCACTGGCCAAACTGGTTCCAAAGTGGTTCCAGACACGGTCCAGGCAGGCACCAACTTCGAGCTGGGCTAAACCGGGGCCAGATTAAGCACCGGTGACGCGACCCCCTGCGTCATCAGTGGGCGGGGTTACAGACCCAAACGGGAACAGCGAAAGCTATAAACCGGCATCTGTATGTGTTTGCAAAAGTACATCCAGTAATATATGTAATATGTAATATAGAAACCCACATATTTATGTCTGACACATGCCACACAGTGAATACTTGTGTTTTTTGCCTGTGGATTGCAATATAAGCTGTAAACACAAGAGCAGCGCTTTCTTCTGGGCGAGCGCCTCCCGCACCAGACCCAGTCATGTGTTCACATTTTACGATGATGTAATGACGCGGCTCTGAATTGGCTCTTGTCCTATGGAAAACCAAACCAGTTCTTTGGAGGCATCGGGTTGGAACCAGTTAGGCACCGGTTCTAGCACCGGCAGCGAACTGGCACCAGGTTCTTTTTGGTGGAAAAGGGGTATATGTGGAACCAACATGGCTTGACTCGGGTACCAGGTCCTATTCCTGGAGACGGTTTCCATTACAATATACTACCGACTTTACAGTACCAGGATGTCATAGCAATGCAGCGCGTTACTTCTGTGTCATCTGCTCAGAGAGTTGTAGTTAAATTCGCTGTTGCATATTGTCTCGTCAAACTTATGCTGAATTTTTACATCGGCCACCAAAGACTGAATCTCCTCAATTGACCATGGTGCAGTTTTGCGGGCTGTCATCATGTGGATTAACCTACTGCTATATTTACTGTAAACTTCAGCATCTGTTTTTTGTAAAACGGCAGGTCACAGAGACAACTCTCTGACTAATCAGTGGTCTGCAGTGTTTACACATCACGTTTTAGTATCTGTTCCCCAGTCTTGGAACCTCGGCGGAGGTGATACCAAAAAACTAGTACAGGGTACCAGATTCCAGTCCTTTTTCGTAATGGTAACGCAAAAGGCCGAGTCGAGCCGGTACCACATAATGGAAACGCGGCATAACACTAATGAATTAACAAGACAATCTGTTTCTGCAACCACTGCTGATTCAGTTCAGACTTTTTTTCCCACATTTTGTATATCAATACGTTCACAGGACCCTCCACAAGCCTCATGTGAAAGAATTTTTGAGATAGGATGTATGGTTGTGGATTAATCACTGTTTATTTGAGGGTTCTCACTGAATCTAATACAGACACGTCTCCTCTGTAGGCTATAAGGTGTCATATTACAAGTTAACACAGACACAGGGAACAGAATGCTGACAGCTAATTGGCTGAAATCTGAAATAACACCCAACTGAGTTTGGGTGTTTTAAAAAAAATACTAAATAATGAGTATTAATAACTTCTCTTCATTCAGCTGTTTGTACAATTTTAATTCAATAAAATGTATTCTTTGTCACACACACACACAATAGGGTTTTTCAAAATAAAAGCCTTATTAAAAATGGTAAATTATGAGTTTTATGCTCAGTTCATGCAATTTCAATTCACTCAAACTGATTCTGTCTCGCACACTAAGGGTGCAATGGTACACGTCTCACCATTTGGTAGGCCCCTCACGGATCGGTACAAGCCTGTACCGTGGTAGGGCTCATTTTGTCATTTTTAAATGACATTTCTGGAGAACTGGCATTTATAAAAAAGCTTTGCAAGATGACTGACATACGGAATTCTACTGTCATTGGTTGGAGCCAGACGTAGAGCTCGGCTAGAGCATTAGGTGGTGGAGTGGCACACAGTGAGCCCGGCCCCAGCCGGAAGCGGTGATCTCGACTCAATTCGGACACAGAGCACAGCCCTTCTAATTCCAACTACCCTTCTCAATATTAACATTAGAATCCACATTTGTTAAACCTCCTTTGTCATTGTCATGTTTGTTATTATTGACTTTCTTCTTTTTCTCTTAAAACTTTACTCTTCTCCATGGTATTTGTCCAGTATGGTAATTAAGAGTGGTACCCTCTGGTGGATTGATTGAGAAATGCTCATTCCAATGTACAGGACACATAGAAGTATTAATGCAGTGATGCATGATAATGTTAGAAATGGACAAATCTATTTACGTACATAAAGGAACATAAATTAGCCTTAAGGCTCTTCGTCAGCTCCCAGTTATGTTTCAGTGCACAGCTGGGCGCCAGCCAGGCTTTGCGTCCGAACCGTACCGAACTGTGAACCGTGACTCAAGAACCACAATATGTACCGAACCGTGGATAACCTGTACCATTGCATCCCTATCACACACCCATGCATACACACACAGTAGGGTTTTTAAAATAAAAGCCTCATTCATAATACTAAATAATGAGTATTGCATAACTCGTCTTTATTTTAATGACCAAACGCTCAACTGTTTGTACAATTCATTAAAGGTGGGACCTGGAAAGGTGTGATTGGAGCTGAGGTGCCAACAGTGAAGGGCGGGGTGAGGTCCCGCCCAATGCTGCTTACAGGTTTATTTTTTTATTTTTTTATTTATTTTTTAAATCATTTTTGGTTAGTAGAGTGGTTAAGGACATAAATACAAACCATAACGTGTGTAACTGGAGGTTCTTCTCTGGGAGAACTTTGTTACCTGTTGTTCCTGCCCCCACTCATTCGCCATCTAAATAAAATGTTCCAAAACCCACAATTTTGGCTGTAACATTTATAATATAAACACAAACATTAGTCAACTCTACCATTTTCTTCAAGTACTCACAGTTTATCCATAAAACGTGTATTTATGTGTCATGTCTAAATTATCCCACTTAAGGTTTCCAGTTTAAAGTCATATTTTGGGGGGGGTCCTGAGTGAAAGTTTAAGAAAGCCATTATATTATGGCCAAGGCCTATTCCATTGCATTTTATTTTTCTGTAGTACTGGTTTAAGCACTGGATAATGATATTGTCAGAACCTGCCCATGGACTGTGGATGAAAATGAGCCATAATTAACCCAGTGGTTTAAAAACAAACAAAGATGCTTAGCTATGGTTAGGGCTGTTAGACCATTAAACCAAACTGGAAAAAGAATAAGCATGTGTTGCATAGAGGCACATAATGTATCAGCTGTAATGACAGTAGCTCATAACTCACTAACCTGCCAGTAATTTCCCATGAATTGTAATGAATTGAGGACATTATTTTATTTTATTTTTATTACATTATTTGCCTTATTCTGCTCAGTGCTCTGATTGTCTGCAACTGACATGCTCCAGGTGGTGGATTCACAACAGTAACAGATGTGTACGGATCAATGGAGGCTTCTGTCATTCCAGTCTGGCTTTGTCAGCCATGGAAATGACAACTCATTAGGTTATCCAAACAAACCCCCAGCAGCGGCAGCCTCTAACTGTCAACCGACTGTCTGTCTTTCTGTGTGTGTGTGTGTGTGTGTGTGTCTGTGCTGTGTCTGTCTGTCTGTGTCTCTGTGTGTGTGTCTGTCTACTCAGGAATAGTGCACACAATCCATCATCTACTGCATCATCATGAATATTCTAATCAGATATAAACCTCATGTTTGGCCCTTTTTTCCAACCCCCTCACATATCCACTGGAACATTCCATCATAACAGCAGGGGAGGAAAAGTAGACACTGAAATATTTAAGGTTGCAGAGAAAGGGAGAGAGGAGGGATTCTACAGCATTTATTTACATTTGTAGGAAGAAAAAAAAAAAAAAAAATTAAAAGTATTGCTGAACACATGCAAGGATGTGATGACTGAAACATTACAAGGTATTTGAATTGTAAAGGTCAGAGACAAGTTGCAACCACATTAGAAATGTGGTGGTTAATTCTAATTCAGTGGTCGTGAGTTCTGTAATAGATGTTTTAACTGACACTAAAGACATGACAGGAATTTAAGCCTCAACACAGATTAACATAACATTTTTTTCAAAAGTTCCTTAATATATCTTGAATTAACTGGAACGTTTCTTTTTTTTTTTTTTTTGGCACAACCACTAAGACAATGTAGGGTTAGGTTATGTGGTTGAAACTGAGAAGAGGTTACAAAGTTTCAGACCTATTTGGGCTCAATCAGTATCTCAGTGTCTAGTTCAGTATTCAGGAAATTGCATTTTAAGTTTTATGTTTTTCTTGATTTTGCATAGAATGTTCAAATCTGTTGCAAATGTGTCAACACTATGGTGAAGAGATCATCCCAGAATTAAAAGGTTTAATTTAAAGCTACTGTTCTTCTGAGATGGTGCACAACCACTGTATTTGTCCAGATGATGTAACTCCCATAGCCCAGTGACTTAGAGCTATGAGTTTCAAAGTGACTGGAGTTCTATCCAACCACCCCATTAAACCAATAAAGAAGTGGTGCTCTGGGTCACTGGCAATTTATCAATCCAATTTGGTATGAATTCAACCAATATTTTTGCTGCTAGAGTGTTAAACAAACAAACCGAACCAAAAACAATACCCCTTGCCTCCCCTTTGGGGGGCAGGGTAAAAATCAAAGCAGACATTTCAGTTCAAATACAAAGTCACTTTTTTCTTCAGTGTCCCTCATTTTCACTAAACTAAAGTTCATGCCAACATATTGAGCCCAGTCTCCTGTCCCTCACAGTGTAAATATGATGGTTATATGAGTTCCTATCTGTGTTTGAGGACTAATGTCAATCATAACCAAGCAATGAGTTACTCCCCAACACTGTTAATACAAGTTCTCAAAAAAAGGACTCCAAGGCACTAATTTTCAAAGCAATTACAATTAAAAACAAACAAACAAAAATTAAGTACTATCTATTAGACTTCTAAAATGCACAGCAAACTTTTTGGCTTCCAAGCTGCAGATTAGTTTTGGTTGATGGTTTGTGCCTGTTCAAGGTAGTGTTTGTTCCTGGAGGATTCTGTTGGTATCTGTAAATTGGTTCAAGAGTCTGGTTTAGACCAGCTCTAAATGTAGTGTCATCAGATAACTTTTGTTATGACGTGGCACTTTATAAATACAATTTGATTGACTGACTGACTTCTGGATAGGAACTTGAAGCCACATCTCACTGAGATGTTGTCTAAAATATTGTTTTAAAAGAGAAGTCCAAAGAGCACCTCAAACACTTTCTTAAAGGAGACACTCCTTCCCCTTGTTTTTCATTCCTGGTTGTACATTTGTATGAATGTTGTCCAGATAAAGTAGATCAGCACATGGTTTTGATTATTGGCATTTTAATCCCTCTTTCCTCAGGAGCCACAGTAACTTGCTGGGCTCAGATATTTATTACCTCGCAACATAAATGGCTGGAGCAGCTTATCCCCACATGCCAGAGGGACTCTGACTAAATAACAGCCTGGGGGGGTTGATAAGCTGATGTGTTGGCTGGAGGACCAAGGTCTCTGCATTCCTGTCTGTCTCTTGAGAACGTCCTCTCCACCCTCCAGTCATGTGGTCCAGGTCCTCACATATAACGGCTCCCTTCAGTTCACAGGACATTCAACTGTCTGTCACCCTTTGTGTCTCCACCAGATTGGCGGCGGGAATGCAGGCATGCATCTCCCTTCAGTGACTGCACAGAGGAGGAGGAGGATGAAGGGCTCCATCCAACGTGATTCACATGATTTTCAGCTGTAGCCGAGACTGAGTTGTGGCAACAGCAGCAAAAAGACTGGAAGTCTGTTATCTTGACCTGCCTCCCCAATCCATTTACTCATCCTTCTAGTGTAACTTGCCCATTTAGGTACTAGCCTGAGCTGGACCTGTTGCCATGTGGACACTGACAGGAACCACACCAATATGTTCTGGGTATAAAGAATATTTGGTCTATGTTGGAGTTCGGACAACTACAGGAACCCCCGGGGGGGGGGGGGGGGGGGGGGGGGGGGGGGGGTTGTCGTCACGAAAAATCACAGACTCACTGGCTATTGGTACAAAGGAGATGAAGCCGAAATGCAAGCGGTTGGATTATTACAGTATTTCTCAACGGGGTCAGTACCCCCACATAAAGAGCCTGTGTAAGCTCCAAGATAACAGAGGCACATACTCCACCCCCCATTGAGGTCCGTCGTGTAATACAGATATCAACCCCCCCCCCCCCCCCCCCCCCGTCACAATTTTGTTTGGGGGCGGCAGGTGGGAAATGATAAGGAGGGGGGAGGCTGTACCTACAGAGCTATATAACCCACCATGTCCTCCACATACAGGTATGTCGCATAACTTTTAGAATACCCCCCATCCCTAATTTTTTCAGGTGTATGGGGAGCGGCAGGAGGCTCATGATGCCGTTAGTGGCCCTTAGTTCAAAAAAGGTTGAGAAACAATGCTCTAAAGCAACAAGCTTCCGTAACTTTTTTGCCTTGAACTGCTCATTGACTTGTGTTAACCTCTTAACCACCACCAGGCCCCCAGCAAATCATTTTAGAGTTAGGATTTTATTGAAGCCATGATTAAATTGATGTAGTTATAGGTTGTGTTTTACCCAAATATCCAAAAGTGTCATCCATGTCTTACATTGGACTTGTATATGTCCTATATAAAATCTTACTGTCAGGATAACGGATTTATTTAAATCCAATTGTGAAACACTAAAATTGGAAGATGGTTCCTTTTCAAGTCAGATTTAATTAATGCATTTTTAGACTTTTGTTGTCATCCTAACGTTCCATTAAAACAGAGATAATGTTAAATGGTTAAACATGGTGATGGTCTTAACGGCATCTGCCCTAACATGTTACTGTTGCTCACTGACATTACTTTTACAGTTGACTTAAAAAAAAAAAGGTCAGCTGTCCTCTATTGTGGTTCCTCTCTCGGTTAGCTGTGGTTACTCAGGTATAATTTATTCAGAGTGCTGATGGACTGAATTAGATCTTTGCCGTGCCAGGCCTGATAGGTGTGTGTGTGTGTGTGTGTGTGTGTGTGCGCGTGCGTGCGTGCGTGTGTGGTGGTGGTGGGGGGTACAGGAGAAGGCATTTGGAGAAGTGTATGATTTTGTGCACAGAAAACCATCTTCCTGTCTATATTTTTAGATTTTGTTCTTGGGCTTCCCTCAATTTTGGTGAGCTAAATTTATATATCTTTCTTGGACTTAAAATACAAGCTCACACAGGACAGATCGTGGCCTTGGATGGTTGTAGAAGGTACTTCTATTCTGTTTCAGGATGTTATTTCAAATTAGGGTTTTTTTGCCAGTAATGTCATTTTTCAGTTTTTATCCTTTTATCTCAGGGTTATTTACAGTATAGTTTTTGTTCTGTATAAATTGGCATTGCCTTTATTTAGTCAAAGAAGGCTGATCTGTGTTTTCCATCCTTTCTATTTCTGAAAATAGTTTGTGAATGTACTGTTTTCGACTTTACAGAAGTCTCATTTTAAGATGCATTCACTCCAAGTGATTGTTTAATAGTGGTGATCATGAACATAAATATTACCAAAACCTGAAAGCTAACCTATATGTTATTCTGACTTAATAATGAAGCTAAGTGTGTCAAAGTTAGTTAACAAATACTTTGTAGCAATAATATTTTCACTGAATACTTTGAGTGTTCTCAATAGAGGTCTTTTTTGTGTGTAGTTTGTATATTTGCTTCATAATTACTTTGTAGAACTTTTTGATTTGCACAATTTGTACAGAGAAATTTCTTACTGGTCTTAATTTTTTTTGTTTTTTGTTTTTTTACCTTCAGCTTAACCCAGTTGGGGTAGTGTGAATAATCAAAGCCTTTTGTAGCAAATAATGTTCTCTTGCATCAGTCGACCTTCTAGTCTGTAGATTTCCTCTTTAAAAGTATCAGGTGTACTGATTCATGAAGCTATTACTGATACATAATCTGTTACTTCATGTTTGGTTCATGTTGTACATGCCACAATTTATCAATAAATGTCATCCTCTATATTCCTTTGTCTTGACTTGGTGCTCTCCATGGGAATGACAAGAATTCGCTATCTGTGTCATTAAACAGCATGGCCTGCCATGATCACACACACTGTCTCAGCATGCCTTGAATAGTTTTTAGACACAGGTTTGGAGTGATTTGGGTATTTACCAGGAACGCCAGTCTCCCCCCTCATGTCTGAGGAAGCATCAGCCCATGTTCTCTTTGTTTTATAGTACCCTGCACTTTATGGTTATGAGGTATGTGAGGTCCAAGTCTCAGCTCCTCTGGCACTTCTGTGTAAGATATTCTTGCATATTACCAAACCTCCCTCCTAGAAGAATATGCAAATGCTGCACAGCTTAAAGCAGCATATGACTTTCATCACAATTTTTTTTTTTTTTCTAAATTTGTAAAACCCAAGTGATAGCCTAATTGTCACTAATTTATTAGTCCTTCTGTGCTTACGCACCTTAGTCACTTCCCTCATGGTGAACAGCTCCAAAGATGACTTCATCATAAACAGTCTGCTTGTTTTACATAACAAACTGAAATGTCACTCTAGCCTTTTCAGAAATTTTGACACGAAATGCATTGTGGGAATGGGAACCCAAATGCTGCCTTTACCTCCATCCACCGACTATACTCATTCTTTAAAACAACGCTGGTGGACTGTATAATTTTACGTTGTAGCGATCTAGCTAATTTTCTTGCCAAATCTATGAGAAACCGCTTTCGCTTGGTCGCCATTCCCACAATGCACTTCTCATCAAAATTTCCAAAAAGGCCTGAGTGACATTTTGATTTCTTATGTAAACAAGTGGACTGTGCTTATAATGGAGTCATCTGCAAAGTTGTTCACTGAGAGGGAAGTGATTCAGGTGTGTAAGCACGGAAAGACTAATGGATTAGTGATAGTTAAACTATCACTCTGGTTTTACAAATTTGAAAAAAAAATTGTGATGAAAGTCATATGCTGCTTTAAGTCAGTCAAGTCACTCATCTATACCTCTCCCGCAGATGCAGAGGTTTATGTACGTGAGGAAAGGGCACAGTGCTGACTGGGTGTGGGATGAGAAAGTCTAGTTGGCACATTGGTGTCATCTGGCAGGAGGAGCATGAGACTGGAATGTACCCAGACTCAGCTTCAGGGTGTTTAAGATGCCATACAAACCACCTTCATGCTGAAATGACATAACTTTCAGTGTTTCTATTAGGGCATTAACTGAAAAGTCGGTTTGTTGACGTCTGTGGCACAAGTCGTTACATTGGAGGAGTCGACTAGTCATGTGTTATTCTCTCTCTCCCTTCCATCACCCGACAGCGGGCGAGCCATCATTCAGCACAGGTTGATACTCTCATCTTAATACACGAAAACATGGAGTGCAGTGAGCAGTAGTGATACGCGGATCAGCGGACCTGGGTCGGGTTGGTGCGGGTCCAAAAAATGTCACTTTATTTGCGGGGTGGGTCAAAAAAATTCCACAAAGCAGGTTAAAAAAAAAGAAAAGAAAAGAAAAACCTGCACATCACTAGGGCAAGGCCAAGACTGAAGGAAGAAGATGACTCAGAGTAGGATTACTAAACTGACTGTGATCTAGAAAAACTACGGTCTCAGTAATGTTCTGTGAACCGCACAAGCACCACCAATATTGAATAATAATTTGGATGGCCAGTGTGTTTGGATTATTCTGTTCATTTATTTCATAAAGACAAAAGGCCCTTTTCCACCAAAAGCCCAGGAACGTCATTACCAGGAACTTATTTGGGGTAAAAGAATTCTTGGTAATTGTGTTTCAATCGCACCCAAAGTTCAGGGTAATTTATTCAAATCAGGTTGATGATGTATGAGGGAGCAGTAAAAGAAACTGCAGTACAGTTAATGTACATTCACAAACTAAGCTCTAGCACAATAAAATGACACAGTACTTTAAGTGGACGGTTTGGGTTTAACGTTTTACTGGTTGTTGAATCACTTAATCCATCTGGAAAACATTTTAAATTAAATTAACAATCATTACATATCCATAATTTCTATTTAAAAATGGTAGAACATGTATTTACAACTTCTCATTCCTTAAACTAAACCAGATCTAACTGTAAGTGTGATGGATGGTTGTTTTTCATTTCTGTTTTATAGATATAGTCCAGGTTCAACCCTAAAGTCATACAGATTTACACAAATGACTGAATTTTATTCGACTACATATTACTCATAAAAGTACTTACACTCTACTTATATTTTGATGCCTTGTAAATGAACAGACAGTATTAGTTTAGATTTTTTTTTTTTTTTTTAATTAAAAATTGAAACAAAACGTGCAAAAAAAATCAAGGTGCCTTGAGATTAAAAGGGAAATTAACATCTATGAAAGGTTCAGGCTTCTGGACCAGTGTCTGGACCAGCTGGTCCAGGACAGCCAGTGTGGAACTCCATGGTCCCGGTCCCTGTTTCGCTTTCCTACATGAAAAGTAATAAAAAATGCTAAAATGAATAACAGAACACATGATGACAGATTCCTGCTACTATGATGTGACATGTCAAGTGTCTTACCTGGGCCATTGTAAAGAACAGGAGATGATGGACGAGGGCACAAACAAGTCGCAGGTTCAGAAAAAGAGACGAGTCCGTCCGGTCCATTTCAGGTGGAAATCACAATACATACAAAATAAATCGGTGTTCTGCTCATGGCGACAACATGAATACATCCAGTTCTCTGATTTAGGTTTGGTGTCAGACTGTTGACCAGTTCGCATTAGGTTAACCTGACTTTTCACTGAACAGCTGATGTGCCGCTGACTACTGCTACAGCATGGAACGAACTAAACTTAATATTTCTGTGATATACATACCATTGGTTTTTTTTGATCCACTGTGACCGTTGTGGTCCTTCAGGTTCTTTTAATCCTGCATAAGTTTCTTTGGCTTTTCTCATATTTCTTTAGGCTTATGTCTAACATTTGGCTCAGACAGCTTTTACTCAAACCTCTCTCGTTTCGTGTTGGGGATTCAAAGTCCATCTGAATTTCTGCCTCCGCAAATATGCTCAAAAGACCTTGGACCGTGTCGTCCGTCCACTTGTTGTAGCTTCTCTTTTGGTCCATTTTTCGAACTAGAAAAGCACTCGGAGAGCGCAGACCTCCGCCAAGGCAGATCTGCCCCCCCCCCATCACCACCAAAATTTAATCATTTGTTCCTTGTGCCAGTATCAACATTTCCTGGAAATATCATGAAACTCTGTCCATAACTTTTTGAGTTATCTTGATAAATAACCAACAAACAAACCTGGCAAAAACATAACCTCCTTGACAGAGGTAATTATGAAAATATAAAGCTTGTGAAAATTAAATGAATAAATTAAACTACACAGGTGAACGGAATGCGGAAACGCTGTGAGTGTAGTCCACTACTCAGTGTTCTCCAGCACACAGCCCCACCCCTAAGAGTTCCTGGCAATCTGAAAAGTACTACCTCCCTACCAGGAACTTCTTCGGGGAAAGTTCGGGGCCGGGGGAAAGTTATTTACCCGAGTAATTTTCGGTGCAAATGGAACCGGGGTTTTTGAAAGTTTAGGGTAATGCTCAAAATTCCTGCAAAAGTTCCTGTGGTGGAAAAGGGCCTAATGCACTCTTTTCTCTAACATGCTGTACGTCTTGGCTGCCGCTGTCTTAACCTTTTCCCACTTTATGCTGTTCACTTAAATTTAAAAGAAAATTCAAGGTGTTAACCTATATTTTGTTTTGGTTAAATGTCTGTGTCAGGTTCAGGCCACCTAAATTCAAGGAAAGACACAAGAACACACAGGAGTCAAGTGTCTCTTGCTCGCGAGGAGAGTAGTTGACAGAACACTGCTCAGTCACAATGTCCCAACTCACTCTGAGGGTCCTGCCCTTGCTGTCCTCATTTATTTCATTTGGGTGTTCCCTAGTTACATGGGTTTGATTAGTCTGAGGGTTTACATATTGATCACATTGTTAGTACATGGGTGCATGATTATTTTCCTCTGATTAAATGTCAAGCTGAATCATCCATGCTTGTGTCTTTCCAGTATTTTCATTTTGCTCTTTACTGTACATTGTTAATGTTCCAGTGAACATTATAGGCCATAAGGTGAACATCGTATCATTTCATCCCGTTCCGACATATGGGGCACTACAATCGTTTTACTCAGTTACAAAGATATATTGTTCCTGAGCTAAATGTCAAAAGTTCAGAGTATGTTAACCCTGAGATGAGGGAAACTTGGGGTTTTCCGTACCAGAAGGAGAGGTAAGTCAAACCCTCAGTCTGTTACCACGGTAACTTACTCAGTGAACATAACTTGCTCGCTGGCAGGTTTTCTTTAAGAAACCTCAAGTTTCACCTGTCTCCTCCCACCTGAAACACACCATTAGACATGGATTGTCTGGACAAATATGATCCCATAGATTTAAAAGCACAGTTTATATGCAGTAGTTTACATTAGGAGAGAATTTTCAGACCTCAAATAGATGT
This sequence comes from Sphaeramia orbicularis, assembly GCF_902148855.1. NCBI lineage: Eukaryota > Metazoa > Chordata > Actinopteri > Kurtiformes > Apogonidae > Sphaeramia > Sphaeramia orbicularis. The sequence continues at coordinate 50,061,118 of NC_043960.1, read as the reverse complement.
GCGATTATTTCCTGATGAATTTCTATTTATCAATTTCTGTGTATTTGGGGTTGGACAATATAAGCTTGGCTTCTTACTACTCCATTTCAGACATAACTAGAAAAGCACTCGGAGAGCGCAGACCTCCGCCAAGGCTGATCAGTGGCCCCCCCCGTGGGCCCCCCCACGCCAAGGAGGTTATGTTTTTGCCAGGGTTTGTTTGTTTGTTTGTCTGTCTGTTTGTCTGTCTGTTAGTGTGCAACATAACTCAAAAAGTTATGGACAGATTTTGATTAAATTTTCAGGGTTTGTTGGAAATGGGCCCCCCCGTGGGCCCCCCCACCCCCGATCACCACCAAAATTTAATCATTTCTTCCTTATCCCATTTCCAACAAACCCTGAAAATTTCATCAAAATCTGTCCATAACTTTTTGAGTTATGTTGCGCACTAACGGACAGACAAACAGACAGACAGACAGACAAACAAACAAACAAACCCTGGCAAAAACATAACCTCCTTGGCGGAGGTAACTAGTCAAGAGTTAAGTGCTACAGTGAAATAGCTGTACAGTATGTAAATTATTTTTCTTTTGTTGGTGATTACCTTAAATATTTTGGAAAATTCTGTTTAAATTCGTTATTTATTTCTTTCCTTTTGTTCACCTTTATATGTTATTCCTACTTATGTTCGATGTAAAGGTTATTATTATCACTTCAGTCTTAAACTCTATATTAAACCCTAAATTATCTTTTAAATAATGTTAGAGACATTATGCGGCAAACGCAGACTGAGATCAGTGATAATCTTCATTTTGCTAGTCTTCCAAATGTAATAGTGTGTGTAGATGGAACACACAGTACTATTACTGTTCCTGCACAAAACCAAGGGGATTATGTTCATAGGAAGTCCCTCCACAGCATCAATGTCCAGGTATTGACACTAATATGTTGAAAATGATAGTATACGTCACAATATACAGTAGCTAATTATAATAATAATAATGCCATTCTCTGCACTATCAAGCTCATTTATGATCCAGCACATATCATTACAAATGTAGGAGCCTAGTGTCCTGGCTCTGTACCTGACTCCACATATATCCAGAGTATAGCCTGAGCCACAGATACTCCACATATATCCAGAGTGTAGCCTGAGAGACGGATTTGCACGCGGTAAGTAACTGGATGCTTTGTGCAATTATCATTTTTGTCTCCCTGATATAAACACACCCACATGTACTTTACTTACAGGGCAGACTGATGGGTACCTACTGGGAGACAGAGGATATCCATGCCAGCCAGCCTTCTCTGCTGACCCCTTACCCATGGTCCTGACCCTGATCCAGGGCCCCAAAAGTGCTTTAATGTGGTCCACTGCAGGACTGGAGCTCAGGTGCAGGATGGAAGGGCGTCAGACTTAATTTGCAGGAATTATTTTTCAGATTAAGCCACACAATCATTACCAGTCAAATGAAGACAAAGAATTCACATTTTGTTGTTCTTCTTTATTCTCTAACAGTAAAAATACAATAATTAGGATCTATAATGCAGTTCCAACAATTACCACCTATTACCTGTGACAATGCAACCCCTCATCTTGCATTCCACTAATTGATTTCCTTGGTCGGCGTACCCAGTCTGTCCATCCAAATACATGTCTTTGTCCATTTTTTGCATCTTTTTTTTTTTTTTTTTTTTTAGGAAATGCCTCCTATACAGCTCTTTAACTGGTAACTGTCCAAACATACAGCATGTAACATACAGCATTTAAAACTGACTGTTGTACATGAAGACTTGGCCTGGCATTTATTGTAAATCACCCTTTGACCTGCTGCTGTGGAAGTTGATGGACCCTTCTCTTGCTGTTGGTCAGCTGTGCACTGTTAAAAAGGATAAGAATGTGAATGGGTATAGATTTACTGTTAGTAAAATAAATAAATAAAAAAACTTCTCTGACCTGTGTGTTCCTCTGGATCCCTCTGAGGCAGCACCTTACAATCATCATCCTCCTGTGATAAAGGAGAACAGTCTGCTTCAGTATATGTTAAATTACCATATGTGGTAGATGTGAGTATTGGGTAGGTTACTTACTACAGCAGGGTTTAACTATGGCCTCTGCCTTCTTCCTATTGACTGAGTGGAACTGAAATATTCATCTATTAGACAGGATATGAGCTGATAGGACATATATGTGTTCAAACAGCATTTGTTAGAGGTTTAAATAGCCATCGAATATTTACGTTGTATATGAGCCAGTGTCAAACTGGAATAAATGACGTACAATCAAGGCCTGACATAATATGCCATTACATTTCTGAATGATGTTTTTATATTTCATATTCTGTTACCTCCGTGTGTGTTTGTCCTCCAGTAGGATTGGTCCTAAAAGCTTCTCAAATCAAATTTTTTCCACCACTTTTATTCAATCCAATAATGTTTAAACTTACAAGCTACAGTTTTTATAAAGTCAAAAAGGCTGTTAAGTCAGTGGACTTACTTACAGTGAACTTAGACTTGCTTACACACTGACTTACTTACACATTGACTCGGGCTTCAGTTTTCGCGCATGATGCCTCTCTCTCTTTAGCAGCAGCAGCAGTGTTGCCTTTTCTACTGAATACCGCTTCGTATTCCCCGTATAATTGAATTAGAACCTCTTCTTTGAGTGGAGTGAAATAACTGGTACTCTTGCTGTCAGCGGTTACTATAGTGAATCCAGTTATCAGGGCTCCATTGATGATGGCTTGTTGTTGTGGTTCGTGCACGTGCCTAACTCGGGGTAAACTTACTCAGAGTCGATTGAACCAATTCATAGCCACTGTTCTGGAACCGGATACTTGGAGTGTCTGAACTCAGAGTAAGTAGACTCAGAGTTTCAAATTAGACTCGGAGTATGTTGAATCCGATTTCTGGAACAGGCCCCAGGTCTCCGTTATGACTTGGTCTTGGTTTATGTGATCTTAACTACAACAATACAAACAGTTCATATTCCCCTCAGTTCTTATTTCACCTCTGATTTTTTTTCCACTCACCTTTTAACCTCAGAGGGTATTTAAAGGAGGTGAAAGGGTAAATGTGTGTGTCAGTGTGTGTGTAAGATGTTGAGATGGAGGAAATAAAATTAAATGAAACTCAGAAACAGCCTCATGAATGTTTTACAAGTTATTTGCATGTTGTGCTCAGAGTGCTTTGAATATTGCCTAACAATTTCTCAGATATCTAAACTGCTGTGACATAATGTTTTAAATATGTAAATGCTGGATGCTCTAAGTGCTTAACAAATTGAACAAAATTCCACTCAAACAGCCCTCTGCTTGCCATACACAACTGATATACATTACATAAAATCTGGAGGGGATGCCCTAAAACAAATACTTGGGTGACATAATAGACTGAGTCTTTTCAAGGTCAGAAGCAGAAAACTTCAATGGATTCTGTTAATTGGATGTAAACAAGCGTCAGCTCCAAAAAAAAAAAAAACAACCTATGCAGCCATGACATCATGCCTGTAGCAGGCTGTGTCCAGTCAAGCATGTGAACATGTTTGAGCCACTATAGATCCAGTGATTCATTAAAGGTTAATTTATGGATTTTTAAGTACAATGCAGACATGCATAAAAAGATGAAACAACCCTCTCTGAAAGGGGGACCTGGCACTGGACAGTGGGATGAGCAGGCTGCTCAATGCGTCCTATTGTGATGTAAAATGTGCAAAGTGAACAATTTCAAACAGCTAATGCCGACAACACAATTAAAGCACAGAGAATAAATAGACATCTGAAAGTCGGCCGCAGACAAAAGAACCTCAGAAGCTGCAAAAACAAAAAAACAAAAAAAGCATTTGGAGAACAAAGAAGGATAAGGAGGACAAACTGCCATAACAATCTGGATTGTGTTGAAGGATCTGTGGCGTCTCTGTGCTTGTTACGTGTTTGTGGCCTTATGAATTAATGTGTGTGTGTGTGTGTGGTGGGGTGGGGTGGGGAAGTTACCACTTCTTGTTCACTCATAAAAAAAGAAGCAGCGAGGTGGAACGGACAGGATCGCTGCTGTCTGCCTCTCCACCCAAATATCGACGAGTGTCTGCCGGCCTAAGACCCCCCAGCTGTGGCCTCTGTCAGCCCACTGAGGCCCAGGACAAAGACGCCTTGATGGGGCCTAAATCAACCCCCCCTTTGCCCTCTCCTGGGAGCATAACAACAAACCCCACAGCAAAGAGAGCAAATCAATAAAAGGTTCAGAGCACCTGTGATGCTGTGAGAGGTGAGTGCCCCTCTTTATTTAAAGTATGGACATGCAAAAAAGACAAAAGGTGTGGGACCAACACATGCAAAAAGAACAGCTGTGGTACTCTGTGGCATTTATTCTGTGAACTCTGCTGAAGGGATAAACATCCATCATATAAAACATATTCCCTCATTTGGAGATTAATGATGGAGGTGAAGAGTGGTTTTAGGGTCATTCTAATTCAAATTTAATTCAGTGACCCGTATGGAGGGGGGGAGGGGAACACACTGTCGTCTTGTCCTCTGAGACACCACTACAGACAGGTTTTATAACCTATATGGATTTGTTAACTTTGCTTTATTCATTTTGCTGATTTTAATTTTAGGGCTGGAGGACACAATGACAAAAGCCCTTTGGAAACGATGATGTTCATTCTTAGTCTCCCAAAGAAACACAAACTAAGCATGCTTGAAAACTCACCAGATTTTAGCAGTAATGAAAAATGCTATATTTGGATCCCCTCAAGATCACTCTTTTACCAACATGGATGAAATTTGCCACTCATGTTTATCACTTCAACATTTAAAAAACAAATCTAAGGATGACATGACATCCACCTAAAAGGAAAATGCATTTTGAATTTTGATTTTTTTAATGGCAATTTATGCAGATTCTATTTCAACAATGTGGATGCTCTGCAATAGCTTATTTATTATTATTTGATACTTTAAATTTGCCTTTCTACTACAATAATGAAATGTGTGGTACATTTGTGAAATTATGTAACTACAATTAAGAAAATAGTTCAGATTTGTATTATTTTATTTGAAATTATGAACAAATCCAAATTGAGTTTGACACAAAAGCTGCCAGGCCTAAATGTAGTATATGTATGACATTTTGGCTGATGAAAAAATATAGTTGGTCTATGCTTCACATTTGCAGTATATTTTACTGATAAACCATGCAAGACTGGCTTTAAGCCTACAACAATGATTGTAAATTGCCCTTCGTTTTCATATGTTCTTTTTTTTTTTTTTTTTTTGACAAAGCCACTGGAAAGAGGCATAAGGGATACAGACCCCTGGTCTCTGAGGTTGCACAGTAGCTCAAAGAAAGAAAAAAAATTCAGCTTCATCAGCAAAATTTGGTAGACACTTGAAAATGTTCAGATGAACAAAAAAACTTCTTGGACCCATGGTCTTCATTCAACAACAGGTCCACCATTTTGGTGAACCTGCAAAGTGCATTGTGAGAATGGCGATCAAGCCAAAGTGGTTCTTCACAGATTCAGCAAGAAAACAAGCCAGATCGCTACAACGTAAAATTCTCCAGTCCACCAGGGTTTTTTTTTAAGAATGAGTATAGTCGGTGGATGGAGGTAAAGGCGACAACTGGGTTCAGCACTCAAGAAGACACAGCAAAATTGCTGCTGCATGGAATTCTCATTCCCACAATGTGCTTGGCGACAAAATCTCTGACAAGGCCCAAGTGATATTTCGGTTTGTTATGTAAACAAGTGGACTGTGTTTATGATGGAGTCATCTTGGAAGTTGTTCACTGTGAGGGAAGTGATTCAGGTGTGTAAACACGGAAAGACTAATGGATTAGTGATAATTAGGGTATCACTAGGGTTTTACCAATTGGAAAAAAAAAGTGATGCTTTAACCTGAGTGACTTCAGATTTGGCCAGTTTTATCTAAAGACTGTAGCAATGAAAGGTCATCTTTATGGTGACGTTCTGTTGATTGGTGTTGAGTATTACAAATGCCTTTTTCCAGAAATGGCTAAATACAACCTTACCATGAAATTCCAGAAATTCAGCCTTCACATGAGATTTAACCAAAATTTTGAGGCAAAGCCAGACTTACCAAAATGCTTTTTAGGCCTATAAACAACCACATCAGGGAAACCGGGGGAAAATTTTACCTGGTACTTTCTGTGTCCAGCCTCTGTTTGCCTCAGATGATAATAGCTCATATGTGAACCACTGAAAAAAAGGCCAGGCCTGACTGCATACTTACAGTAGAACTCGCCAACTGCAGTCCAACCCAAAGTGCACAGAGGTTTATAGGCAGGGCTGGACTGAGACTCATTTTCAGCCCTGGAGTTTCATACCTCAGACCGGCCCACTTTAGATCACCACCAATTATTATTAAAATCATCGAATTATAACCTTACATGTTAGGTCTATACACTGTTCTGCAAAGCCTTGTAATTCAGTGTATTTTCTAAAATATTTCCAATTCAGTGCAAGTAACGGTTGCTTCACAATGTGGATTTATTTCAACAGTGAGTGCACATCGACAGCTCCAACATTATTATTCCTCACAACACAACAATAACAGAATCTATAATTTTGTTCTTATAAGTGTTAACATTTTTCAAACCTTTAAAATGTTTGAAATGAAATAAAAGAATATATAAAAATATAAAAAAAAAAAAAAAAAAAAAAAAAAGCTTGCTGCAATTTCTAATAACTATCATTTTGTATCCCCTGCATCAAAAGATTTCCATCACAACTTACTTGCGGTTTGTTCCATCTTTGCTATTGAAAACTTTTGGTATAGTTATATTAGGGGTTTGATGAGGATGATAAGAAAAAAAATGTCTGTAAATCCTGTGACTGAGGGCGAACAAAGTAATCAAAGCTAACAACAGACTCATCTTCATCTTTCTCATTTGTGACTAGTGGTTCAGGGTTGTGTTGCTGAGCTGCTCCTCTGTCATCAGTAGACTCTGCTCTCCCTTTCACACTTCCTCCAGTTTCCCTAGACTCACCTGTACCTGTATCACAATAAAAAATATCTACAGACATTTTGACTTACTTAACCAATTAAGATATTTACATTGGCAAAATATGCAGGCTTATTTTATATTACTTTATGCTATTGCCTTTCAATTATGGGCTTTGTGTATTTACTGTCTCACTTTTAATAATGAAAAATAAAATAGGTCAGGACTATGGTTTGGGTATAGAAAGTGGTTTTATTGGAACTAATGCTTGTTCACACAGTCTGTTCCAACAGCTCGCCTTTTCCTTCCATCCTGACAGGAGCAATCCCCTCATCACTACTGGCTCCTGGCTCTGCTTCTGACACTAAAGCACATTTTAAAAATGGTCAGAATTCTCAGCACAAATCTTCTATTCCGCAAAGCCTTGGTGTCAGTTTCATTCATGTAGTGCTGAATCATCTAGTATCTCAGAGCACCTTTCATACTGAACAGGCCTACACCATAGTCTTCATTGTAGCCTATTTCTTCTAATAATCTTCCCTCTATGAGCAGTCCTACCTGCCCACTCTGGACTTGTGGGCTCATGGCTGGTGCCTGGTGCTGGATCTGCTTTCTGACTCTGAGGAGCTACAAGACAAAGTTTCCCAGTTATGTGGCGTCGCATTATACTATTATTTAAATTGCATAACGTTATGTTACACGCCACACTGCCACACAATTCATTGACTCGATAATTAACTAGCTTTAAAGGTGGTTTACCCGGTTCATTGTCCTCATTAGTTGTTTCCAACCGGGAGGTCGTTTTTGAGAAAAAGTTGCCTATTTTGGCACATTTGGCAGCGTTTGCTTCCAGAGCTTTCCTCTTTTTAATTCTTGCTTTTCCACACCACCCTTGCTCTTTCTATTATCCATGTTTCAAACAGCAAACACAGCTGACCATCCACAGCCTACAGAGCACAGATCATATATGCTCCACAGCTACAGTATAGAGCTACTAACTGTATGCAAGGACAGATTACGTCAGGTCACGGTGCGTCTGTGTCTGCTTGCTAGTAGATGGGGTGGGGCCCAGGAACAGCGGTTGCAGTTTACGTGATCAACCCAGTGCTATGACTGAACCCCCCCCCCCCCCCCAAAAATAAAAATTAATATATATTTAAAGTGAACTCCGGCCCTCACGGCCTAAATATTATATCGGCCCACCGGGAATTGTCCCGGTCCTCCCGATTACCCAGTCCGGGCCTGTTTATAGCCCAGATCATTACTGCTTACAGCTTTAATTTAGTTTGCTTTGTGTTTTTTGTGAATGCTGAATTGGTGCGACAGAACTAATAAATATGTTGTGCTGGTCACTGTGGCTACAGCATGCTCTGTGTGTAGGTGTGTGTGTGTGTGTGTGTTTTAAGACTGAATTACCACCAGGAGCCATGCATCTTAAAAATAGTGCACATTCTGAGAGGTGCACTTCTTCACTCTCACTCTTACATAAGACTCTCTCATTCCAAATCCCTGTAAGCAAACATCAGTCCCATATTCTCTATCTTTTTCAACTTCAGCTCTGTTCATTTCATTACATTTTGCTGCCATAATCCCTAAAAAAAAAGCCTAAACAAACCTGTCTAAAGCCATAAGTTAAATTACTTCCAATGTTTATTTTTTCATTGAACCTTTATTTAGGGAAAAAATACTCAGTGATACTCAGGCTTTATTGCTGGAGCCATACATACAACAGTTTGCATGAAAAATACCATGTGGTCCCTGTTGGATGTTGGATGTGGAGTTGATGTGTCTTCTGTCTCTGTCTATTCTCTTTTCTCCTTTGTCTTCTGGCTTTAGGCATCTTCTCTGGCAGCAGCTCTGTGGTTTTAAAGCTGACTGGGTAAATAAATGAGGAGTAAACAGAATGTGAGACAGACAACTACAGAAAACTACAACCAGCGGGTTTTTAGTTTAGTTTAGTTTTTAGAGAAAGAGTTACAGATGGCAAAACAAGCAGCAGTGGACTGAGGAGGAGACCCAGTGCTTTCTGTGAAGTCCAAGACAAGTTGGAGGGAGCCTCTCGAACAAAGCCGATATTCGAAAAAATATAAAGAGAGACAGCTACGACCGGACCCTGGAGCAGCTTCTAAAAAAACTAAAGAAGGACTACAGGGACCAGAAAAGACAGCTTGGACACAGCCGCTGGCTGAAAGAATCCCATATTTGGACCTGCTGGACTGGGTTTTAGGGGACCGGTGAATCAGACTACTGGTGCACTGAACTTGGCCACAGCAGACACGGACTTGTGGCTTTCGATTGTGGATGAGTCTGTGGTTAAAACAGCGGCAAACGATACTGGTAAGTTTTGTTTCTCAAACGGATGATTAATACCTCACAAAAAGTCAACTTTAGAGATTAAAGCCAGCTGCAAACATTACAGATCTTAAAACGCTACCTAGTGGTATGCTAACAATATTTCCATGTTCTCTCCGAAATGTTGTTTCATGTTGTTTCCTTGGTGGGTTCATAAAAGCCAGAACTGAACTGAGTACTTAACTGAACCGTGTTCCAGTAGACAGGGTTATTGTCCACATTGGGGAGAACATGTCCAATTCAAGCACGGTTTCTTTGTTTTGTTCTTTACAGACTTGTTGCCCATGGTTGATGAGACAGATTCACAGCCATTTCACCTGGAGTTTTCTTCCCTTTTGTAAAGTTTTAAAAGCATTTTTTCATTTGAGCTTTTTTTTTTTTTTTTTTTTTTTTTTTACTTCAGCTTGAATAAACCCATTTGAAATGCAGAAAGTTCATTTTGTCCATGTTTCCCTATGCCTCACATAAACATCGGCAACAATACTGCTCTGCTGACCTCACTAATTATCAGTTTATAAACTATCCTTGCATTATGTTTCTATGCATGTAATATTGAAACTCATAAATTTATGTTTATCACAAATGCCATAGAGTGAATATTTATGTTTTACGCCTGTGGATTGCAATATAGGCTTCTAAACACAAGAGCAGCGCTTGCTTCTGGGCAAGTGTCTCCCACACCAGACGCAGTCACATGATCGCATTTTACGATGACCTAATGACGTGGGTCTGACTTGGCTCCGCTTGGCTCTTGAAGTATGGAAAGCAAACTGGTTCTTTGGAAGCACCAGGTTGGAACCAGTTAAGCGCTGGTTCTAACACTGGCACTGAACTAGCACCAGGTTTATTTTGGTTGAAAAGAGGTATGAGAAACCTCTGTTCGAGGGCTGCAATAAAGTAATACTAGCGCATTGACCCATGGAGATCCACAGGTTCTAGGTGTGGTAGTTTTTATGCTGTTGAGTATTAGTGCATGCTGTAGCACATTTGTCCAGCAGTCACTGCCATAGCGTTCAGGGTATAGCAACATGATTGTAAGGCTACTGGATTCCAAAATCACTAATATCTCCCAAAATATTGATCCTATCAACTTCATGTTTTCGCTAATCTGTTCCTTGACCAAAAATACATAACTATGCCAAACTGCAGCAGTCAGCTCTTTCTGGATTATGTATGAAACCTGAGACACACATATATGCACGCACACTGAGGCCACTTAATATAGATTTCAGTCAGTGTCAGTCTGGGTCTAGTCTAGTTGGTTACTATGGTGTGAATAACAGACAGGAGAAAACTTTACATGACATTGCATAACACTACTAATCTATGGAAGTGGAAGTATCATATACAGACAAAATTGCAGCAGACTAAATTTCAGCCAAAATGTTCAAGTGTCTTGTAACTATTCATCTTGTAGCTTAAAATATAGGCAAATGTTGTCATTATCATTTCTTGAAGCTCTTACAGAATAACTCTCAGAGTTGTACTTTATTATAAGTGTCCTTTCTAAGAATATAGTGTTTGGGATGTAAAAAGGCAGAGTGGATTAGAGACTGGTAGGCTGTTTATGCAGACTTGTTCCAGCTCCATTTGACTCTGTCTCACTCAGATTCAGCAGATTAATTTCACTGTTTCTGTTTTTGAGTGTCTGTGTAGTGAAGACCTGTGGCTTTCACAAAGACAGACAGAAACCAAGAAATGTGAGCACTGTGACAGGACAGTGGTATGGCTGTCCACCTGAGATCTGCCCCTCCAGTCCGAGTCCAAAAAATTGGCCCCAAAATACATAGGCCCGTTCATCATTGAAAAGGTGATAAATCCGGTAGCTGTCAAGTTAAAGCTGCCTCAGTCTTTGCGCATCCACCTGACTTTCCACGTATCCAAGATAAAGCTGGTACGGGACAGTGCCCTGATGCTGGTTCCACAGCCACCGCCCCCTCCACGTATGATTGATGGTGCCCCGGCCTACACTGTACGCCGTTTGCTGCGCTCTCGGTGTAGGGGCAGGAGTCTCCAATATCTGGTGGACTGGGAGGGGTATGGTCCAGAGGAGAGGTCGTGGATTCCAGCCCGCCAGATTCTGGATGGACAGCTTATTCAAGAGTTTCACCATCAGAACACAGACCAGCCACCCAACAACCGTCGCTGCACTATGGACAATGGTGTGGTTTCTCCTCCTTTCCATGCTCCTGGATCGCCGGTGGAGGAGGGTCTGGCGTCTGATGAAGAGGAGGGGTCAGGGTCCGAAGAGGAGCCCATGTCAGAAGAGTATTGACCCTCCTCCAGACCCCCTCCGCCCACCCTATCCTGTTCTCTTGTGTTGGGACGTCAGGAGCTGTCCCTTGAGGGGGGGGTTCTGTCACACCTCTGCCTGTTCTGTTCTCTTTCTCTCTCAGTCACACCTCTCATCTCTCTCTGTTGCACCTCTTAATTACCTAACTCCATCCACCTGTGGGTCCCAGCTGCCTATATAACCACTCCCTTTGCCCTTGTATTTTGCCAGATTGTTCAACCTCCGTTTGCAACTCTCCAGCATTTATCTGTCTGAACCTCTGATCCCGAACCTGTTCGTCCTGACCTGACCCACCTGCCCATCTGACCAAGCAGCCTGTCTTCTGCCACGGTAACAACCAGCATTCGCCCGACCACGTCTGTCTGTCTCAGCCCTGGATGTTTCGACCCACCTTCAGTCTCCAGACCACGTCTCAGCCTGCGCCCTTCTGGTTCCGTTTGGATTCCTTGGTTCATGACCTCCACCTGCCTTTGACCTACCTGCTGTCTGTCCCCTGTCTGTTGCAAGTTTGCTTGTTAATAAAACTGTTAAAATACTTAACTCTGTGGTGCTGCTTCTGGGTCCTCCGTTGTGTTTATGTCAGTTTGGTTTGCTGAGGTGTCCTCCAATTTTTACAAGTACATTGGCTCCAGCATACAATAGCTTACTCGATGAAATTAACTTTTCGCTTAAGCCAAAAGTTCCACGGGTCTTATGATCCACTCTATCAAATGCTTTTTCTTGATCAATGCAGAAAAGACCAATATCCAGGCTCTGGAGTTCATTATTTATTCAACCAGGAACACAATAAGTCTGAGCGGAGTGAATGACCATATCCATCCATCCATCCATCCATCTATCCATCTTTATATAGCACCAAATCATAACAAAACAACAACAAAAGTTATCTCATGATAACATACATTACATATAGAGCTGGTCAGAACCAGACTATTTCAGTCTGTTTGCTTTGCATTTTACAAAAAAAATTATAATCAGTACACTGACACTGGTCTCCAGTTCTTGAGAAGGCCAAAATCCCCTTTCTTGGGCAACAGTGTCAGGACCGCTCTTGTATAGCTTCATGGCAAAGTCTCAGAATCCAAACATTTATGGAAAACCTTAAACAAGTCTTTCCTCAGCAGATTCCAGAACCTTTTTATAAAAGTCCACAGGAAGCCCATCCAGTCCAGATGCACGGCCACAACTGAACTGCTGGACTGCCTCTGTCATCTCCTCAAATGAAATGGTGGACTCCAGTAAAGCATACTGTGTATCACCAAGTTGGGGAAGCCCCTCTAGCATTTCCGTTACACAGTCAGGGTCACAGATGTCAGCACTAAACAGGTCAGTGTAAAAGTTCCTTGCTTGTTTTTTCATTTCTGAGAGATCATTAGTTACAGTCCTATCAGGACGTTTAATATCAAGCATCAAGGTATGCTCCCTGACCCTTTTCTCCAGGTTAAAGAAGAAGCATGTCAGGGCATCAATGTCCTTAATTGTTCTCGTTTTTACCAGACCACCTTTTGCTTTTTCAGACAAAAATGGACTTAATGCTCTCTTTCTATTCTCTGATGGTCTCTTATTGCCATCTATTCCACTAAAGAGCTCATCCTCAATTTCTCTCATTTCTTTCTCTAGTTCCTTACAACAATTTCTTTCAACAGGTGTGATATGTGATTTATATTGTTGACAAAAAATTTTAATCTCGGTCTCCCCCACTTCCCACCATAGCATTAGACTTTCAAAGTCTGCCTTTCTTAGTTTCCAAAAAGTCCAAAACTGAGAGAAGACTTGACAGAAAGCTTTATCATGGAGTAGTAGGACACTGAAACGCTAATATGGAGAGCATTGGAAGTGAGTGAGTAATGAAAAATCCATGGTGACTAGATGGTGATCAGAAAAACCTACTGGTACTATTGTTGCTCTGATCAGTCTGCTGTTGTAAGTTTGGTTGATATACAGTTTGTCTAATCTGGCTGCTTGAACACTGCCTTCACTGACTTTCACCCATGCATATTGTTTGGCTGTTGGGTGGAGTTTTCTCCATACATCAGCGAGATCACTCTTTAACAATACTAGACAGAAGGGAGGCTGACTGAGGATGAGGTTCTTGTGTGTTCCTTTCTGAAGGAAGAAAGGAGGAGTTCCAGTCTCCTCCCAGCACAATAACTTATCTGCTGTCAAATTATTTCAGTTAATCATTTCGTTTCTTAAACAGTTTTATACAGTCAGTGCCAGAGCTAAATGCACATATAGCAGTAAACACAAATTGTAGGTTCCTAGTCATGGCCAGTTTAGATTCTGCCCTCTACAACCTTACATGCCACAACATTTTGTCAGTTGATAATGGTGAGAGAACAGAATCACCACGCCTGCACCAAGGTTAGTGCCATGGCTAAGAAAGCACTGCCATCTCCAACTCATTCCCCACTGAACTTCATTGTCAGCTGTGCTATGGGTTTCTTGCAAGAAGAAGACATCTACACTACAAACAACATTTTAAGGATATTTCTTTGTTTTTTTTGTCCCCGGTGCTTAAGTCTGTCCAATTTATTAGGACTCCCCTGGTCCTCCCCTTTGTTTATTTCCTTTTACACTGAGTTCAGCATGGTTCTGCTTGAATGAACACTGCCAAGTTGAGCATTTTGGTAATACTCACAATTGTCCACTTGAGGTGCTTGTTCTTCTGGTCCAATTTTTACAATATTCAAGTCAACAGAAGCCAAAATGAAGATGTTCTTTTCTTTGCTTGTTGTTTTTTTGATGTTTTGTCACAACTGTGGATCTATGTGACGTCATTTGGAAGCCACAGATGTAACTAGAGCAATTCAGCTCCTTGAAGATGGTGTATGGCAGGTTGAGGTGGCCAGACGGTTTGCTGTAAGCCAGAGAGTGGTGTCCCGTATGTGGGAGTGCTATCAGCAGACCGGCCTGTATCATGACAGACCACGTTCAGGATGTCCCCATGTTCTAACTGCTCCTCAGGAACAGTATTTGAGTGTCTCTGCTTGACGAAACCGCTTGGAATCGGCAAGAACTCTGCGAAACAGTCTCCAGAATGTCACTGGTGTTCTTGTTAGTGTCCAGACTATAAGGAACAGACTGCATGCTGTCGGCCTGAATACAAGACGCCCAGCTGTTGCCCCTCGACTGACCCCCAGACACTGTCAGACAAGGTTGTCCTTTTGTCGTGCACATGTGGACTGGAACATCGAGGCCTGGTCATGTATACTCTTCTCTGATGAGTCCAGATTTTGTGTTTCCACAAACCACAGCCACCAGAAAGTGTGGAGGGCCCGTGGGGAACATTTCACCAAGTGCGCCATTGTTGAGCACGACCATTTTGGTGGTCCCTCTGTTTTGATGTGAGCAGGTATCAGTGTCAGGGGTCACACAGACCTTCATGTGTTCCAGCAGGGGGCAATTAAGCCCAGTATTAAAGAATATACCGGGATGACAATATCCTCCCCATTGTCCATGCCTATGCTGGTGCTGTGGGTCCTGATTTTCTGTTTATGGATGACAATGCATCAATTCATTGTGCGAGGCTGGTGCAAGAATGCCTGGACACAGAACATATCCGTTGATTGGACTGGCCAGCCTGTTCACCGGCTCTCAATCCTTTTGAGCATCCATGGGACCAGCTTGGGAGAGCTGTGCAGCATCGTCAACAGCCTCCAAACAACGCCCAGCAGCTCAGAGAAGTCCTTACAGAGGAGTGGCAAAGACTGGACCAGGTGGCCATTGACCAGTTGACTGGAAGCATGCCAAGGAGGTGTCAGGCTTGTATCCAGGCCAGAGGAGGTCACACGAGGTACTGAAACGGACCGGATTAGGATGGAACCTGTGTTATGTGACTTTTCCTGTGTAGATGTTTTATGTTCCACAAAGAATCTTTTGTGTTTTGGGAAAATTTGCAAATAAAACTATGTCTTATCATTAAAAACTGTGTTTCAATTCAATTCACACAAAAAAAAGTAAAAAGCACTGTGCAAGAATCCCAACTGAAAAAATAAGCCCCAAAATTTAAAATATCCTTAACTTTTAGTTTGTAGTGTATGTTTTTGTTCTTGCCCAGTTCAGCTAACATGGCTCTCTTACCTCTGTCCCTCCCTTCACTTATGTTCAAGAATGCTATCTTCACACTAGAAGATAGCAAACAGAAGAGAAACATAGAAAAGTGAGAGAACAGTAAAACCATTCCAAGATGTAAAGACCACCCTCTGTGTGTGGCAGTACAGGCTGCACAGACTGCACCTGAGGCAGTTACCAAAGTGCCAGCTCACTGGTTCTGCGCGCTGGCTGTCGACCCTTAAAAGTCCCCTCATTGGCATTACTCTCCCTTTGACTTTACGGACATTGCAACACCCACTGGCTTCCTAGTTTCATGTTTACCAGTGCCTCACGGCAGGTAAGAGAAGTTTCAGTTTTTTCCTCTAACTTTTATTATCATGCTGCTAATTTAGCATTCTATGCTAGCATGGATGTTTTCTCACATTCGCGCGGATCGGTGCAATGCTTCTGTGTTGTATATGGCAGCTATGGCTAGGGCACCTGTGCCTCCCCCTCATAGGAGCTACAGTTTAGCTCAAAGTGAAAGTATGCGTGGCTGTGTCTACAGTGCATGAGCTTTAAATCGTAGTCTAATTAATACTACCTCCTCTCACCTAGATACTGCTGTTTTGCCCTACCTGGTTTTGGCTGCATCCATTTCACAAGTCCATGTCTAGTTCTGATTATATGGTTCAGCGGCGGCGGGCTGGACCTCTGACTGTGTTCGGCACGCTTTGCCACCGAATGCATCCTTACTGCCCTGTGCTGACTCATTGGGGCTTGGGTTAAATCTTACTCATTACAACGGACTGTGGAGAAGCCTGTAGCTCAATTGTACATTTGTATGGACAATGATTGGTGTGCAATAATAGGCATACAAACGTTGCACGTTGCACCAAATGTTGCACTGATTTGTATATAAAGTTAATTGTAATGTCTCTTTATTAATTTTACCATTTTTTGTTATAGGATCCTGAGTTTGCCCCTGATGGTGGACTCTCCTGGTGGTGGTCTTCTCTTTGGTTTGTAGTGCACTTATCATTTCTTGCTTGTTTTGTTGTACTGGGTGTTTTTCTTTCTTTGATTACTGATCCATTTGTGTCTCTACCCCTCCCTGGCCAAACTTCAGTTCCTTGAGTTATTAATTGTCGCATTTTAATCATTTTCATTAAAATAAACTGTCTTGAAAAAAATGGTTAGTAAATCTTATAAACTTGAATTGAACTGACTTGTATAAAGTCAGACCTGGGTGTCCTTAAGAGAGGATTACAATTCCTCCATACAATTTTAAAACAGAGTCATTTGTTTAGTTCAAATGCATTTAATAGTAAAGGTATTTTATGTGCTATTTCACAAATCTGCCAACTAAATTGTTACCAAACAATTTCCTCACCAATATGTTTGTAAAGGTATGTTTTAAAATGCTGAACTTCAACTCCCGTGGGAAACCCTGGAAAAACCTGCTCAAGTTAGGGTACCGATAACTGATTGTTAAAAAATCGATTAAAAAAAAAAAAAAAATCAGGCCTTAAAGGAGTCGTATGTAGGATTGTGGCCAAAACTGGTACTGCAATCACATTCAAAATACTGTAGAGCATGGTACCCCCTCCCCCTCCAGACAACGGGTTGCCAGATCCAGCATGAGCGTCCACTACAAGGAACCACCATGGCTAGTGATGAGTCCTACGCTGTAAGCTTATCATCTGCTAATAATGTTTATGCTTAATGCATGATGGTTTGCGAAGTAATTATGTAAAGCAAAAATTGACCAATGGCAATAAGCCAAATAATTGTAAAGACAAGTACTGTAATAGCTCACTCCAGTCGAAACATAAGGCCCTTTTCCACTGCAGGAACTTTTGCAGGAACTTTGAGCATTACCCTGAACTTTGAAAAACCCCGGTGCATTTTGACCTGAATTTTCCGGAGTAAAAATCTTTCCCTTGCCCCCCAAATTTTCCCCAAAAAAGTTCCTGGTAGGGAGGTAGTACTTTTCAGATTACCCGGAATTCATAGGGGTGGGGCTATATGCTGGAGAACATTGATTGGTGGACTGATTGGTGGACTGATTGGTCGCAATGTTTCGCATTCTGTTGACCTGCCACTATTTCATTCATTCTTTGTCATTTTCACTAGCTTTGTTTTTTGATAATTCTGGAAATAGACCTCAAGAAAAGCTACGGCAAGTGGACCGACAATGAGATCCAGGCTCTTTTGAGTGTATTTGCGGAGGAGGAAATTCAGAGGGACTTTGAATTGCCGACATGAAACAAGCAAATTTCGAGTACAATTATCCAACAAGCTGGTGGAGCTAAATGTAAGACACATGACTAAAGAAATACGAGAAAAGCTGAAGAAACTTATGCAGGAATATAAGAAACTAAAGGACCACAATGGTCACAGTGGATCCGACAGCTGAACAAATAAATGGTATGTATATAAGAATTATATCCACTATTTAGTTCATTCCGTGCTGTAACAGTAGTCATTGGCACCAGTTGTTTAATTAGCCAAAAGTCAGGTTAAACTAATGCTAAAGCTAACTGGTCAACAGTCTGATGCTAAACCTAAATCATAGAAAGAGAACTGGGTGTATTTGTGTTGTCACTATGAGCTGAACACTGATTTATTCTTTATGTATTGTGATTTCCAGATGAAATGGACCGGACGGACTCACCAACTTTTTCCAAACCTGCCCAGGTCCATCGTCTTCTGCCCTTTACAACCACCCAGGAAAGATATTTCCCATGTCATGTCATACTGGTAGGAATCTTTCATCGTGTGTTCTGTTATTCATTTTTGCATTTTTTTAAAATTACTTTTCATGAAGGAAAGCGAAAAAGGGAGCAGGACCATGGAGTTCCAGACTGGCTGTCCTGGACCAGCTGGTCCAGACACTGGTCTAGAAACCTGAACCTTTCACACACGTTTATTTCCCTTTAAATCTCAAGGCAATTTGTTTTTGTGCACCTTTTGTTGTGTTTTAATTTTTAATAAAAAAAAATTCTAACCTAATACGGTCTGTTTATTAACAAGGCATCAAAATAAAAGTAGAGTGTAAGTACTTTTGTAAGTTATATGCAGCTGAATTAAATGCAGGCATTTCAGTAAATCTGTATGACTTTAGGGTTTAACCTGGACTATATCTATAAAATAGAAATTAAAAAAGGACCATCCATTCCACTTGAAGTTAGATGTGATTTAGTTTAATGACTGAAAAGTTTAAAATACATGTTCTACCATTTTTAAATAGAAATTATAGATATGTAATGATGGTTAACTTCATTTAAAATGTATTCCAGATGGATTAAGTGACCAGCAGCCAGCAAAACATTAAACCCAAACTGTCCACTTAAAGTACTGTGTAATTTTTTTGGGCTAGAGCTTTGTTTCTGAATATACATGAACTGTACAGCCATTTCTTTTACCACTCCCCCATACATCATCAACCTGATTTGAATAAATTACTTTGAGCTTTGGGTGTGATGGAAACGCAAAGCACACAGATTACTTTTGGGTACTTTTACCTGGGTAAAAAAGTTCCTGGTAATAAAACTTCCTGGTATTTTGATGGAAACAGCCCTATAGATTGTTTTCGTTACCCTACTAAAATGATTTCATTAGGCTAACGGTGCGATGTAAAACTTTTCACAAATGCATTTAGCTTGACTTTAGCGTAACTTCATTTCCATCTCATATGAAGAACGCAAAAAGAGGAGGTGCACCAGGAACTATGCGGTGCCACATCCTCCTGGCCTGTTTGATGGCCACGCCTGGCCCATGTACATGAAACACAAAAACATCAGGGGCTACCATACAAAATTCCTCGTTGATAATGTACAGGAGTATGAGGCTTTTAGCCTGCCTTACATGGTAGAATAGCATCCAAAAGTCAAGGGGCAATTCCATGCAAAATGAAATTTTCTGTCACATCCATAACGGCAAAATACCATGATAATCTGTAATGTGAAGGATCTGGGGAAGCCGTTAAGGAGGGGTAAACATGACCCCCCCCCCCCCCACACACACACACACACACACACACTCACACTCCAATGATCAGGGACCACTATCCCCCTCCAGCCCCCCCGCTAATTCCCCCCAACATGCACAAAATCAGGGAACACTATCTTTCTTGCATTTCTATCCATCTTTCCTTGAATATTGTATATTAGATTGTATATTGGATTTTTTTCTGTTGTTATTTTTACTATTTATTGTAGAGATGCCTATTTTTATTTTTTATTTTATCTACACCATTTTTTGCACCATCTGGGCTTGTCAATGTTATGTGATAAATAACTTCTATTCTATTCTATTCTATTCTATTCTATTCTATTCTATTCTATTCTATTCCATCCTATTCTACCATGGCATTTCATTGGCATTATGGATGTGACAAAAATTTCATTTTCTGTGGAATTCCACCTATTGCTTCCAAAACAACGCCAAGTTGTTGTTGCATAGCATAGATGGAATATGCATAGAGTATTTGCAAATTGAACAGATATGGCTATTTCATGTTTATTTCAGGGTAACACTTGTACCATGCTCACTTATTTCAGCCTGAGGCAGACCTCACCTGAGCTACCCACTGTCCTAAGTGAGGCTGATGAGAGCTGGCCAGGTGACGGGAGGCACAGACCGAGGAAAAGAAAAGCAAAAGGGACAGAGTGTGCAGGCCTTGGTCCAGGAGACACAGAGCAGAGAGAAGGAGGAGAGAAACCAGAGGGAGGAGATGGACCGGATGGCAGATGCCAGAGAGCTAGAACAGGAAGAGAAAGTACAGGTCCTGTTTCAGGTGGTAGAGGCCAGAGAGGTGTAAGAGGAGGAAATAAGGCAGGTCCCAGTGCTGGAGGCATTTAAATTTGCTGGAGGTGGTGGCAGAGGAAGGAGAGAAAGAGGAGGCCGACATGCAGAGGAGGACAGATTTCAGGAGCTCCAAAATGAGCGAAGGTTACAGACAGAGGTTTGTGTTTTCAGAGATTTTACCAGAGTATGCTAAAACATTTGTTAAATAGACTGCAGTAACTTCATGGCTTGTAGACAAATCTTACATTTGAAATGTCAGCACATTTTTTTAGTTTTAACCAAATTTATATGACAAAATGCTTTCTTTTGTGGTTTGTTTAACTAGGTACTAATTCATCAAATGAGCAAGGTGGAGCTATGAGAATTAACAACCCAGCTCTTCTCCAGGAACCTGGATTAGTTTTCGATGCACTTATTACATTCCAAGGCACACCCATTCTCCCACCTGTTGTTGCTCTTCCATGGTGCACCTGTGGGAGCTGTGGGGAAATGGTCACGGATGCTGAAAGAAAGCGCTGTGGCCAGGAGCCTGACCACTGCATCAGCAGACTGCTGCACTTTGACCTGTATTGTTTGGAAGATGGTTATTTGCATCTCCACAGACAGTACAGAAACGATGTGTTGGTTGTAGGTGAACCTAGAGAGTGCGTGCAGGTGAGTGCAGGTTTGGAGAGGTGGACCCGTGCAGGACTCTTTTTGGGAGTAGTCGGCTTTCCCCATACACATGAAGATTTTTCGTCCGTCATACATATTAAACAAGTTTTATATTTATGATTGTTGGCCCCGCCCCATTTCAGAGCTGATTATCGGGACAAATTCACTCTTAACAAACCTCAGACCACAGGATAATCTTATAGGATAATCTTATAAGACATAAATTTAGTCTGGCGTTTGCCGTCCTTAGTTGGGAAGGGGGGAAATCAGGACAAAAACAGCCCGATTATCTTCAATTGTGTACCTCGCTTTCAGAAAAGTCATGAAATATGAAGCAAAAAAAAAAAGTAAACTATTAGTTTTTGAATGATAACCATTGAATTAGGTCAAATTGACCCCAAAGATAATATGAGGGTTAAAAAGTAGAACAGCTTGTGCTATCAATAGCTAGAACAAACTGTTAATACTACTACTACAAAATTAACAGTGGATATACTACTACGGAAAGTGTTAGTACAAATAATAGAAACCTCTACCATCCATGTAGCTATAAAACGAACACTATCACAACAATATGGATGTGATGATGATGATGGCAGGAGAGAAGACAGACCACAGCAGCAGGTCCAGAGATGATCCAGGGAAAACCTGTGTGGCGATAAAGCACAGAGACTCCGAGGAAGAAGCCAAGTCGGTACCATGTATTTGCTGGGGCGTGAACAGATGTGAAGATTAGGAGAGAGAAGGTCAGAGAAAAGGAGGAGCAGAAAGGAGATCAGACAGGAGGAGAAGCAGAGAAGAACTCATTGTATCATGATGAGTCTCCTAAGCCTCTATAGCAGCATAACTAAGAGCAGCCTGGGCCACCCTAACTATAAGCTTCATCAAAATGTAAAGTTTTTAGCCTACACTTAAACATAGAGAGGGTGTCTACCTCCTGGGAGGTGCTTCCACAATAGAAGAGCTTGATAGCTGAAGGCTCTAGCTCCCGTCCTACATTTGGAGATTCTAGGAACCACCAGTAAGCCTGCATGTTGAGAGCGTAGTGCTCTAGATGGATTGTATGGAACTAAAAACTTTTTCAGTAGGAGAAGGAGTATTTTAATGTCTATCCTAGCTTTTACAAGGAGCCAGTGCAGAGAAATACGACATGAGAAATATGGTCTCTGATACTGGTTCTAGTCAGTACACAAGCAGCAGCATTCTGGATTAATTGAAGGGTCTTTAAAGACTTTTTGGGACAGCCTGAAAAAAGCAAATTACAATAACCAGGTCTGGATGTAATAAATGCATGGATTAATTTTTCTGCAGCATGCTGTGTTAATATATGCTTGATTTTTGCAATATTACACAGATGAAAGAAGGCAGCTCTAGAAATCTGTTTTATATGTGAGTTAAATGATAAATCCTGATTGAAAATAACACCTAGATTCCTCTTGGTGGTTTTGCTCCAGGGTGACTACTTTGCTAGACAATGCATCCCTAACAGTTTTTGGGCCAAGCACAATGACTTCAGTTTTGTCTGAGTTTATATAGCTGTAGATATTTGTCTGAGTTTGTATAGATTTACTGTAGATAGCGATATTGACACAGAACTAGAACTAGAACTAGATATAGATATAGATATAAATATAGATGTAGATATAAAAATAGATGTGGATATGGATAGAGAAATATATAGATGTAGATATAGGATAGAAATGTAGATATATATGTAGATGTAGATATAGATGTAGATATAAATATAGAACTAAATGTAGATATGAATAGAAAAATGTAGATGTAGATATTGAAATAGATGTAGATGTGGATGTAGATATAGATATAAAAACAACAGTAGTAAAAAATAGTAGTAAAATTCAAATTGAGATGTACCACTTTACAACAAACTACATCAGTTGTGAACTTAGTATGGGGTACCTTAAAAACCTTAAAAATGTACTGCCCTACACGTGTGTGGAAGCAGAATTTGTCCCATGCATAAGGTCTTGTATTTTTTGGACCATTCATTCATTCATCAATTCATTTTCTGAACCCGCTTCATTCTCACCAGGGTCACGGGGGTCACTTGGACCTATCCCAGCTACATAGGGGCGAAGGCGGGGTACACCCTGGACAAGTCGCCAGTTCATCGCAGGGCTGACATATAGAGACAAACAATCATTCTCACATTTACACCTATGGACAATTTAGATGAACCAATTAACCTATCAGTGCATGTCTTTGGATGGTGGGAGGAAGCCGGAGTACCCACGCAGACATGGGGAGAACATGTAAACTCCACACAGAAAGGTCCCACCCCCCATCGACTGGTGTTGGAATCGAACCCAGGACCTTCTTGCTGTGAGGCACAAGTGCTACCCACTGCATCACCGTGTCGCCCAACCAAAGACATAAAAAGACATAAAAACCAATAGAAAAAACCTTCCCCCAAGCTTCGATACCAATACCACAGAGAAAAGGAAGTTCACGTTTCTCGTTCTCATTTGGACAGAGTGTTGATTATTGAACCCTGCACATACACACAAGCTCAAACATGCAAACACACATCAAGATATTTTACTGCTATTTGCCTGCAGATTCAAATTCCAAGTCACCTAGGAAGCAGCAGTTTCTTTTACTGGAAGCAGCCTGTGATTTCATGCATGCAATGCAATCATGCCTCTGAAACAAACTGCATTTTTAAGATGCTTCTGCCCTTGGCTGTTTTCACTGCCTTCACAAACTGAGGTGGGAAAACCATTTGAAATATGCACTTAGTATACTACACCAATTGTTCTACCATCATGTCACAAAACTGACATCATGAGGACAGTTTCATTCACAGGAAGAGCTCGCAAAATAAGCTCTGGCCACTGACGGAAGCCCATTAGATGTGGGCACAGCAGAGACAGGCCAGTGGACATTCCAGGCATAGTTGGACTGATGCGGTACCGAACAAATATGGTTCACTTCTTTTTAGTGACAAAGCATCAGAAAATCCCTTTGTCTTGTGAATGTACCAGGATTTTTTTTTTTTTTTTTTAATAACTGACACTTCCTCCATTTGTCGTTATTAAAACAGAGATGACGGAGATAGAGTGAGTTGTCCAATAACTGAAGGGTTGGCGGTTTGAATCCCACTCTGTCCTAGTCATGTGCAGTTGTGTCCTTCGGCAAGACACTTCACCCACTTTACGTCCAGTACTGCTACTCACACTGGTGTATGAATGTGTGTGAATGTTTGGTGGTGGTTGGGGGGGCTGTTGGCATGTATTGGCAGCCATGCTTCTGTCAGCCTGCCCCAGAGCAGCTGTGGCTACAAACGTAGTTTACCACCACCAGAGTATGAGAGAGTGAGTGAATAACAGATCCAATGCGCTTTGAGTATGCATTTATAGAAAAACACTATAATAAATCTAATCCATTATTTTTACAAATGAATTCCCAATTGGGTTGGCATGAGGCTGGTGGATGGGGTTGCTGGAGTTTGCATGGATGGGTTTGATTAGAAAAATGCACACCCACATTCATTTTGTTACAAACCTCAATCAAAGCCACTCTCCAAACAGAAGAAAAGCTTCAAAAGACTCATCCATTGCCTGACGGGAAGCCTTCCAAACTGGAGTGTGACTGATGCAAACCTGCCCTCTGGCACATGCACGCACTTACAAACAGAATTATGAAAATAAGCCACATGCACTGGCCACATTGTACATGTGTTGAGAGTGTGTGTGTTTACAACGACCCCTTCTGTTGGGTTGTGTCCGGCTGACCACTTTCAGATGAGAGGTGACACCAAGGATGAATAACACAAAAGAGAGATACTGGGACTTGTTAGCAGCATCTGTCTGTCTGGTGGCTTACGTGTGTCATCCTCCCTCCTCATTAACACCAGAGCACAGAGTTTTATACAAAACCAATGAAGCAGAAACTCACACAATACTAAACACACACACACACATGCATGTACGCACACGTATAGAAACCAGTATGTAACTCAGATGAACGAGGGATGACAGTGCAATACGGCCACAACGTGACCCCAAAAGTAAAAAAAATATGTAAGTGGAACAGCTAGGACGTATCAGAGGGGGAAAATATATGCAAACACTGAACCATTTTATGATAAGACTGAAGGTTACCACTTTGCAATAAGAGTACAGAATAGTCATTTGGTTATTAATTCAGTTGTATAGACTTTATAGATTATTTAAAAAAAAAAAAAAAAAAAGCCACATTAGAAAACAATGCTAATAGTGACCCAATATTGAGACCACAATTTTGGTGTACTGTTTCCCACTAAAATTGCCATTAATGTTTTATGTTGTGTGTTGGACTGACAATCCTCCCAGTCCCACCCATGGCTCAATGATACCATCCCGTCACTGCGTACCAATCTCAGAGCTACAGAGAGAAAATGGAACAAAACAAAAACCTCTTCTGACTTCATCACATTCCAGTCACTATTATCATCCTTCTCATCCTGTGTTATTTGTGCTTTCTACAATGACAAAATTCACTCTGCCACTGACACCCACAAACTGTTCTCAACCTTTCAAACCCTTCTCAACCCTCCGCCTCCACTACCCACTACCAACCTGACAGCAGACAATTTTGCCTCATTTTTCACAAAGTGGCAGCCTATCAGCAGTCAGTTTACTGAACTGCTCACAGACTGCATGCCTCCTTCATTAAAGGGCCAACATTCTCCAACATGTAGCAGTCCTACTACAAACACTGCTCCCTTTACCCTGATTATGGGTACCACTAACTCAACAGGCAAAATGTGTCATTCCCTTCATTTACCCCTCTCACAGAGAACAAGGTGTCTAAACTCCTTTCCTCTAGCCGTCCCACAACATGCCTGCTGGACCCTATTCCATCCAACCTCTTACAATCTGTAGCCCCTACTGTCACAGCACGGATCACACGTGATTAATGCGTCACTGACATCGGGAACATTTCCTACAGCATTCAAACAAGCACGGGTAACACCACTGCTCAAAAAACCTTCCCTCACCCCCACTCAAGTGGAGAATTATCGGCAGGTCTCACTCCTCCCATTCCTTTCAAAGACCATTGAAAGGACAATTTTCAAACAAGTCACAGAATTCCTCTCCCGAAGTAACCTCCTAGACACCAACCAATCTGGCTTTAAAATCGGCCACTCCACTTAAACATGGGCATCACAGGCAATACATACTCCTGGTTTCAATCATACCTCACTGGTCAGTGTGTCCTGGTTAGGGCACACATCTGCATTACGCTGTCTCACCACAGAGGTCCCCCTAGGCTCTGTGCTGGGGCCCCTCCTTTTTGCCATATACACCACCTTACTGGGTCAGATCATCCACTCACATGGTTTTTCAGCTGGTCTCACTCCTCCCATTCCTTTCAAAAGGGCACATTGAGTTACACTGGCTACCCATAGCTGCCCACATTAAATTCAAATTGTTAATGTTAGCCTACAAAGTTCTCAATAGGTCTGCTCCTACTTACTTACATGTGCTGATAAAAGCTTATGTTGCCCCACGACCACTCCACTCGTCTAGGGAATGTTGTCTGGCAGTCCCGAAACCTTGCACAAGACTATCCAGGCACTTTCATGGGTCGTTCCACATTGGTGGAACAATTTACCAAGAACTACCAGAAAAGGGGCATCCCTGCCTATTTTCAAGAAGCTCTTGAAGACCCAGCTCTTCAGAGAGCACCTCCTATCCTAGCACTGTCAAACATTCCATTTTAAATTTATTATTATGTTTAGTCTGTTGTTTACTTGGTATTTTTATTTCACCGTTTTTAATTGTACAGCTGTTTTTATGTCTTTAACCTATTCTTGTATTTTTATTTTATTTTGTTTTTTCCCCTGTAACTGGCTTTGGAAAAAAGTGTCTGCCAAATGCATAAATGTAAATGTAAGTGTACTTTAATAAGAAATGATAGAAAATTGAAATCGTTTGACGAGCCATGAGTTTGGTCAGCAATTAGCTTGCAAGCAGTTAGCATGCTAGCCAAAATAGACACATTTCTTTTCACTAAGTAATTGTAATTATTTAACTGATTAATTAATTAATTGTAATAATTAACTAATTGAATAATTTATTCATTTGTATAGACTTTATGATGTTATAACATACTAGAAAACAAGAATAATAATTTTCAGTCATTTGGATTGTGTGTGTAGGAAATTATAAATAATTTAAAGTTATAGAAGTTATAAGTTATAAAATATGAGTCAAGTGTTTGTGAGTGGCAGTGTTTTTAATTATTCTAAATTATGCTAGCAGTGCTGTAGTTCTAAGCTACACATGGAGATCTACTCCTGTGGAACTACTAAATTACCTGGCTATGTTAGGTAAATGTCATAACAGCTGTGAAAACAATAATAAGGTTCATGGTTATGTTGTACAACAGTATACTGACATCCGAGGTGTGAAGTAACAAAGTATAAGTAGTTTGTTACTGTACTTATGCAGATTTTTAGCTATCTGTACTTACTTGAGTATCTATTTTTCTGTCAACGTTTTACTTTTACTCGCTACATTTTTACATAAATATCTGTACTTTATACTCCTTACATTCTCAGAATACTAATGACTTTTTCAAACTAAACGGATGTGACAGTACGCAAAAGATGTCGCTTCAGGGGGAAAATCAGTGTGGTGGAGAGAAAGAGCACAGGCAATGTACAGGGTCAGTACCAGAGTCCTGCACAGGGTCAATACCAGAGTCCTGCATGGGTCCACTTTTTCCAAACTTTTCTGCCTTAACCCGCAAAGCTGAATACCACAACCCAACCCATGATAAAACACATCGTCTACACAGTAACTCACTTTAAGGGCTTTATTTTTGGCTAAAACACACGGCATCGATAAATCTCTAACATGTGCTGCTCAATGACATCTGTGGGCGGATGTAAACAGATGAAGCTCACTTCAAAATAGAACAAACCGGCTGCAGATCAGCCACGGTTAAATTAGATGATCATCCTCATTAAATGTCCTGAAAATTATTTTCATCCATGAATATACTTTTATTTTTTTTTACTTCCTTTCCCTTGACCTGCCCACATTTTGTTTAATTTTACCTGTCCCCGTACCTGTGAAAATTCTTAGAATTTTTGTTTTCCTGTCCCTGCATGCTTTTGTAGGGTACCTGTTGGGTACCTGACCTGGTGCAGGACTCTGGTCAGTACCATTCACTGTGGAATTAGAAAACAGAAACTTTTTTGATTTTGCCGCGCTAAATAAGTATTTAATTCATGGCAAAAAAAATGCAGTTTTACTTTTTCTTTTGTACTTTATTACAATGGAGAAGTTGCACTTTTTTGTTTTTTACTTTTACTTAAGTAAAGAAGTTGAGAAGAGTATTTTTTTTTACTTTTACAAGAGTATTTTTTCACACAAGTAGCTGTAGAAGTACTTAAGTACAGAATATGAGTACTTTTGCCACCTCTGACTGACATACAGTTACAATACTTTACAATTAGGCCCCTTTTGCAAGATGTGGATTGTAGCAACTCTTTTATAAATGGTCTAGCATGTTAAAAGGACAAAATTAAATTAAACTTAGCAGGAAGAGCTGACATACAACAGTATTTTCACAACCTAATTATTAACCATTTCTAAATCCTTCTCAAACGTACCCTGTTTGTAAAGCATATTGAAAAGCTTATCATTGGTGGATACATTTCTCAGGTGGGAACATGAATTGGTAATGGCTGACCACTGCACTGTTTCCCAGGCAGGAAATAATATGACAACTAAAGACAGACAGGGGAATACCAAGTACCAGAAAGACCAGTCTTACGCTCTTTGTGGTTAAACAGGTTCTTGTGTAAGATGGAGCTTGTGTTGTATTATCATTTTATCCACTTAAACATAGTTTAAGACTTTGCCAAGAATGAGAATTGACATAGTAAAGGTCTGAAATAACACTTGGGGATTTAAAAATAAAAAACAAAACAAAACAAAAAAAACACATACTTTGTATCTGTCTAGGTTCTGTGCACGCCCAGCCTGATTTTACTGGAACGGCGAATATCAGGTTTCTTTGTGTTGCATTTGTCCTGCCTCCGAGGTGTTGAGAACCTCAGCCCAGAGACACAAATGCATGATTAATGGAATGAGAAGAGGCTGGAGCTCACAGAATGTGCCAAATGTTATGTATTCACAGTTTATTGAATTGGTTTTTAGTATAATTAATCTTAGTATGGCATTTTTAGCATTAAAGGCATGTTGTAAAGCTTACAGATAAACTGTGGATTGTGGTAATTTGATGAGAAAGTCAACATGGACTTGGAACACAAGACCATGGAGGTGTGTCAAAAAATAATGAGTATCAAGTTATGACAGAAAAGGTTATAACATGAAACATTAAAATAGTGTTATAACAAGATAATGAAGATTTATTTCAAGAGACTTTCTCATTGAATATTTACATTTTCTCCTCCCAGCACAGGCACAATTGCGTGTAAATGCCCCATATTTCATATTCATTGTGTCAAATGTACTAACTGGATACAGACGCGCTATTTTGCACCTTTGAAAGACGCAACCCTTAGTGCGCACTGTTAGTAAATCACTTTGTACATTTTTTGCATGTGCAATGAGTTTGCACACGTTTTAATAGACGCAAACTTTTAGTAGATCCGGCCCTCAGTGTGTTTGGATTATTCTGTTCATTTATTTCATGAAGACAATGCGCTCTTCTCTAAAATGCTAAGCGTCTTGGCTGCCGCCGTCTTAACTTTTTCCCACTTTATGTTTTTCACTTTCATTTTAAAAAAAAATCAAGGTGTTAACCTATGTTTTGTTTAGGTTAAATGTTTGAGAAGGACTGTTTTGCATGTTTTTTATTCTGCTCTTTACCGTACATTGTTAATGTTACAGTGAACGTCAGTACAAGCTGCTCATTGTTGAACAACTGCGTGTCTGTGTTGTTCCTCCGCTGTAAATGTGATGACGTCACCATACGACAAGTCGATTCAACTTTGACTTTATTGACAAATAAGTCGATCTAAAAAAATCTGAAGTCACTAATGCCCTAGTGTACGTATGGATTGCGGGGCTTTCTTGTATCACCAGATTACTATTACTAGTGACCGCTGCCGGATATATCGTCATTCGTTCACATGGGGAAATGTCAACCTCTGCACAGGGTCAAAGGTCTATTGAGCCAATGAATGTGACCCTGCAATCCCCTGTGTGGATGACACAGAACTACAGCGGGTTTGACCTGGATTGCCGGGGCATCCACTGTATACAAACATGGCTGATACTGTGGGGGGTTTTTTGTTCACAAGGGTGTAAATTTTGTGATATATATGGAGTTCTCCCTGAAAGAATAAATTCTCCCATCTACACTGATGGTCATTTAATATACTGTAGTCTCACTAAGATATCATGTGCTTCAAATGCCAAAAAGCAAAATATGGATTTTGTAAATAATAACAGATCTTTGTAAGATGTAAACTAATAGTTTCTATGTAAACAAATTTCCCAAAATACATAATGAATGACGGTGGTTGGAAATAGAATATGAAATATTCACATTTAAACAGAACAAACCAGCTTCAGGAAACTTCATTGCAAATTTATATACATGGACTGGCAAAAATCCAGAACCAGCTAGTATCCCTTATTAAACCTATATATCTGGAGTAGTAGTTATCATCTTATTTTTTACATTTTCAGTTGCAACAGACTTCTATCCAATCTTTGAGGGCCCATTTGGTGATCAGATCTCCCAGCCTGAATTAATTTGACCATCAGATTTATACAAGATTGAGGAGCATGTGTCTTTTTATCAAATGACTATCATTTTAAAGTTGTTTTGACCTTCAACAAATATGAAATGTACAAATATATATGAATAATACTTGAACAAAGACTAAATGGAGATCACTCTTTGAGCTATTACAGGATGTATGTCAAAGAGTAAACTGCCTGTATTTTTCATGTGTTTCATTTTGTATGTGTGTAGTCTTTTTGTCTTTTGTCTCACAAAGAGTTGCTTGTACATTTTCATGGTATTTTAAATTCAAAGTTGCTCTCGCTCTCTGGCACAAAGATCTGCTCGGCTTTGTCTTATGCTGGTGTTTAGTGCTGCAGCAGTTAGTGGCCTTTCAGTCTTCTGGCAGCCCCCCCCCCCCCCACACACACACACACACACACACCAACATCCAGCCATCTGAGCGCTGCCAGGTCTAGTGGGAGGCTGGCGACTACTCTGTTCCTTAGCATCTGAGAGGCTGTGTTTAGTGTCAAGTGTAGCTGCACCACCCCCCGTGGTGCAGCTACACTTGCAATGACCTCTGTTGCGTTGCACTCCTCTTCCCACTCCAAGATTAAAGATGGGAGGACTGAAGAGCTTCAACATATTTGACCTTCTATAGTCTTGCATTTCATCTAATATCTGGGAAATAATATTTGGGACAAAAAAATGTTGTGGTGTAATGGCACTTAAAGAAAAGTACTCCTACAGAAATAGGACATAAAAGCATCTTATTCAGATAGAAAAGGCCTCTTTGCTCTGCTTTTGATCCTACTGAAAAGGCTGTCCTGGACCTGTACACGCCCGGAGGCTATATTGTTCAAAAGATGAAACAAAATACTTAGAGAGAGCTCCTCAAGCTACTGTGGAATGGTGTAAGTGTACAATATGCAAATGTCTACTGGCTTTATCAGCCTAAATCAAAGCCTATTAGAGCTGCACAATATATCATTTGAGCATCATCATCGCTATGTATAGTCACATCACAGGTCCTGTGATGTTGGAGGCAAATGAACTCAATGTGTTTTCGTCTAATTTCAAAGGTACCTGACACACCCTACACGCAGCAATCCACCAGTCACATTCATTCTTAATCAGTTTGCTGAAGCAGACCACTCCCCTGCGGATGGAGTGAGTCGCTGGTAACAACGCAGCATTTCCGCTGGTAAGGTTTTGCTGTGGCGTAGCGCCACGTCCCACCCCCTCAAATAAAAGTCTGTGAAGCTTCAGGAGGAAGGGAAAAGATAAATGGGCCTTAAGTTTCACTTTCACTTCCGCGGGTGGAACAGAACGGAATGGATTTTTTTCATATCGCAATATACATGGCAGGGTTAAAAAAAATCACAAAGCCAGTTTTTTCTAATATCATGCAGCTCTAAAGTCTATAGTAACTTTTACCCTCTTTAGATTCATATTTGGATTTCAAGGCTTCCCCCAGGGTCTTGTCTAATAATAATAATAATAATAATAATAATAATAATATTAATAATAATAATAATAATAATAATAAATTGCATTTATAAAGCACTTTTCATTCAGCAGAATTTCAAAGTGCTACAGAGAGAAGACAGCCTATACGAAAGCTGCATCTTTTTCCTCCCATATTCTTTAAAGTAGCTCATAATCTCCCACGTTTGGACATACTCTCAGGAATCTCAGTGATGATTGTGAGTAACTTTGCATTAAGGTCTTTTTTTGTCAGAGTGAAATTTACCAATTTAAACAGTCCCACATCCTCACATTCTGAGCCACTGGAGGTTTTTTCAATGCAAGCTGCCAGGAGACTATTTGTCTTGGCACTGGTATAAGTTTGACTTGGGAAAAAAAAAGAAAATGTGTGTGAGTGTGAGTCTGAGTGAGTATACAAGGGAAGTTCTTTCTACTTGTTTGAGAATTCCACAGAGACCTCCCACACTGCAGCCTTGAACAATATGACACTTTGGAATACACATGGAAAAGGAATGAAACCAAGGACACAGACAGGCCTTAAATCCATCTGATAACAGTAACAGTACATGCAGATGTCACTTTAATTTAGAATAAAAGGAATTTAGGCAGTTATCCATAAAACAGTGTCAATCAATCTATCAATCAAATTTTATTTTTATAATGCCAAATCATAACAAAAAT
The DNA here is from genome assembly GCF_902148855.1 of Sphaeramia orbicularis. Classification (NCBI taxonomy): domain Eukaryota; kingdom Metazoa; phylum Chordata; class Actinopteri; order Kurtiformes; family Apogonidae; genus Sphaeramia; species Sphaeramia orbicularis. The sequence goes on along the minus strand of NC_043960.1, from coordinate 50,028,144 downwards.
TACCTCATGACATGTTACATACAGAGCTGGTCAAAAACCAGACTCCCTAGCCAATTTACAGAACCCAAGAGAATCCTCCAGGAGCAAACACTTTTGACTGGTGACACTGGTGAGGAAAAACTTCCTTGTCAGTGTCTTTGTTGATAAAACAGTTACTTTACAAGTGGTATTTCCTCCTACACTGTTAAAAAAAAAAAAAAAAAAAAAAATCACTTGTCTACTTGGGACCCTCAGCCCTATTCTCTCTTATCTTGTTCAACCTTGCTCAAAGGATAAGTCGTTTAAACTACCCATGTTCTTACTATTAGTGTTTTTATTTGATCTTACTTTTATTCCTATTGCTTTTATCATGGATTGATTACACTACATATTGATCTTATAACTACTTGAATTCTTTTATCCATGACACTGTATAAATGTTTTTACAGAATGCAATTACTCTCATATATTTAAATTAATTTGTTTTATTGTATTATATTTAATTGATTTTATCTTGGAGAGGAAGGAGCAACATGTAGATTAGGAGTATTACATAATCGCGATTATGCTGACTTCAAAGCAGATGGGACTTTTGCTTACCAAAAGATGTTCTGAGGGCAGAAACTGTTGTGATTGGTCCAATCAAGCAACCAGTCAAAACAGAGGAGAGGTGGGAGAAGTAAGCGCTAAGGGCTCTTGCTTCTCCCCTGGAGCCCACGGGTGGCGCGGCCCCCCTTACCTCCACATGGATCAGATGGTGGTATTCGGAGCAGCAGCCAGTGCTTCCTGTTGATGGCTCTTCGTGGACCATAAATCCATTCTTTTGTTGTTGTTCCTTGGTGGAGGTTCATTTCTGTTCCCAGTCTCAGCCTAAACAGAATGAATGACAAAAACAAAGGAGGCTGATGTTCACAACTCTTTGACTCACCTCTTCTTCACCTCCCCCAAGGAACAGAGACTCCATCTCTGGCAGTAGATGGAAGCTGGAAAAAAAAAACAAAAGAAGAAGAAGATGGAAGCTGGAGGCAAGACGGAGGGCCAGACAGTGGCCACATGCAGCACATCCCCCGTCCCCGGGCAGCAGCAGCCAAATGCCGTGGAGCTCCCGGCTGCACTCCCCGCTCAGGCTCCAGGGGAGAAGAAGAAGATCAACTGGGCTCCATCCGAACCAGGTCCGACCGAAGGACCGTTTTTGATTTACTGTTTAGTAGATAAGAAATACTCCAACTGGTTCTCTGAAGAGACCAATTCAATTCTACTTGGAAAGGTGTTAAACAGTGTTATACTTCTTGTTATGCCCTCTCATAATTGTCTTTATGGTCTTTATGCAGAGTAGTGACGGTAACTAGGAGCTCTCATGATAACCACAGCCATGTGTGGATATTGCTGTAAGTGGGTTTAGAGTCACCAGCGTTCTACAGGTGACCTGGGTAGGGAACTTTTAATGTTTTTATTCGTCTTTTCTTTTGTCATTATATCCTATGTTACATCTTACACCCTTACACCCCAAGACGTAAGAATCTTCTAAAGACATCACTTAGAAGCCAGTATCAGAGTAATCCTAAATCTAGAAATTATAGCACTGGCTAAGGTACATTCACCAAATAATACAGCAAGCTGCCAGGTCATTTTTGTGAGTTGGAATGTGAAATCCTTAAACAACCCTGTGAAGTGTAAGCAAGTCTTTACTCACCTAGAAAATCTTAATGTGGGAAAAGCATTTCTCCAAGAAACACACTTAAAAATATCAGACTATTTCAGGCTTAAAGGCTAGGGCAAATGTATCATTTCAGATTTGACTCCAAATCCAGAGGTGACATGATCTTGGTATTATTTTTCATGGTTTCATGGTTAACGTTTCCCTGAATCACCAATAGCTGCTATGGCTATATTTCATTCATTTATTTATTCATTCCTCATTATATAATCTGGATATACCCGAGATGTGTCATCGCAGAGCTTCATGTTAGATTTATTTGCTTAAAATGTAACTAATAACTGACTGAAACTTGTTTCATTCAACTTAATATTTGCTACATAAGACAGTTTTATTCAGAAAATAGTGTATTTCAATGTAGTCTCTTCTCGCAGTGTAGCACAGTGAAACACTTTATTTTCAGACTAAACATCCCTTTAATGGATTTGTGAGCATGAAACTACAAAGGACACTGCCATACAAGAAACTAACTTGCTCATTCTTCCCTGGAACTGGCTGATCTACCACAAAGGCGGCATTCATCGCTTCTTGATTCAGTGCAAATCAGTACACGGGTACCAAACTGGACGGACGAGCCAGTCGCCAGGCTAGAGCTGACTGCAAAATGCAAATAGTGTGAGCACAATGGGCGAGTCAGCACAGAGCACAGCACACTTCCTTTATACCCCCCCCCCCCCCCTTTCAATTCACCTGAGGTGCTTCTCCTGGCAGAACAAAAGAGTCCACCTGATCTAATTTGGAGCTGACATAACCTCTCTTTGTGCAGGTCTTTTCATCGTTGCCCCTACACAGCAACTCTCTTTGTTGGTACAAGATGGGAGATCAGTGGAGCAGCTTGGGGGGGACAATGTCCCTCATTCATCCTTAGCAAAACTAAGATGCAGACAGCATGAAATGACCTACAGTTTACATTTCGGACTTTACCACCCTTTATAAACATTTATTGTGCGAGGAGACACACACTGACATAAGTCTATAACTCCACAATTTCAGGTCTCTTTATCTGCGGGAGATAACAACTCTAACCTTAGAATTCCTGAAACAACAAATTCCTTTTCTTTTGTCCTGAATACACCACAGGCCTGTTGAGGAGGAGGCCAAGGGATTATATAAGCAGAGTTTGAAGCAACCTTGTCTGAGAGACGTTTTACTGTCAGCTATCTTTCTGTGTCTCCTTGGGTATCAGGAAAGAGGACAGAGGAAAGAGGAATCCAGTTTGACTTTTTCAACAACAGCATCTTTGTCAGGGACAATGAATTAATTCCAAAACATTAAGATGGGAACTGATGAGGATGTTGTCTTGTATGAATATATATGTCATTTTCAGTACTGCTGTTTATAGCAGGGTTGGAATTGAGCAGCCATTTATTTACCAACCTCACCTCCACTTGTACTGACAGTAGCTCCAAAAGCGAGTACAAACTTACTTTCAGCAATTCTTCTCAACTTTCCAAATATTAGAGCATTAGAGGCAGTGGTCTGAAATATGTGACACAAAGGACATTTTTGTCTGCACATACAAAACTGGTATTCCATAAAAAAACACAAAGACATTTTTGAAATTTCTGAAAACAGTGGCAACAAGATAGATAGTCTTTGGTTTGAAGCTGGAAATACAGTTAATTGCGATCCCATGTGCTGATAAGTTATGTAGTCAAATCAATCAATCAAATTTTATTTACAGAGTGTCACATCATAACAAAAGTTATCTCATGACACTTTACATTTACAGCTGGTCTAAACCAGACTCTTAAGCCAATTCACAGACACCACTGTCACTTGGTGACAGTGGAAGGAAAAACTACCTTTAAGAGGCAGAAACCTGGAGTAGACCCCAGCTCTGGAGGATGGACAATTGACATGACCAGTTGAAGGGTTAAAGAGAGAGTGTTAAAGGAAGAGAGAGAGAGCAAGACTGGGGGAGGGGGGAGAAGGAGGGAGACACTTGAATGCACAGCAAACTGCACTACAATTGTTAAAACAGCTGTTACTTGTATAATCACCAATAACTAGAACAAATGTCCATAACTTTTAATGCTACTACTCCAAATACCAGTAATAACAGCGAATATACTACTACTACTACAGCTGTTAGTAGCAATAATAGAAACCTCATTCATCATTCCTCATTCATTTTATGTTACAATATAATAAACACTATCACAACTACATGGATGATGATGAAAGCAGGAGAGAAGCAAGACCACAGCAGCAGGTCCAGAGATGATCCAGGGAAAGCCTGTGAGGCAGGGAAGAGGAGTGAGTAACATGTATTTGCTGAGGCATGAATAGAGGAGGAGAGGGGAGGTCAGAGAAGAGGACAAGCAGAGTGGAGCTCAGACAGGAGGAGGATCAGAGGGATGTTCAGACAGGAAGAACAGAGGGGAGGTCAGACAGGAGGAGGAGCAGAGGGAAGGTCAGACAGGAAGAACAGAGGGGAGGTCAGACAGGAGGAGGAGCAGAGGGGAGGTCACACAGGAGGAATAGAGAGGAGGTCAGACAGGAGGAGGAGCAGAGGGGAGGTCAGACAGGAGGAAAAGAGAGGAGCTCAGACAGGAGGAGAAGCAGAGGGGAGGTCAGACAGGAGGAAAAGAGAGGAGCTCAGACAGGAGGAGGAGCAGAGGGGAGGTCAGACGGGAGGAACAGAGAGGAGCTCAGACAGGAGGAGGAGCAGAGGGGAGGTTAGATAGAAGGAAAAGAGAGGAGCTCAGACAGGAGGAGGAGCTCAGACAGGAGGAGGAGCAGAGGGGAGGTCAGACAGGAGGTCAAACAAGAGAAGAGGTTGGCTGGCTGTCCTCTTGCCTGCCGCAGAACATGGTGGGACTAGGAAAGGTGTGTGTGTGCATGTGTGTGTGTCGTCATTGGGGGTGTGGTGGTTGCTGATGGGGTGGTGGGCTGTGGTGGGGTTCCTGGCGGCTGGTGTTGCCATTTTGGGGATGTGGGCATAGGTGGAGGGGCTTGTAATGCATATAGGTGTGTGTGAGTAAGTGAACATGTGGGGGGGTAGGTTGTGTGTGTCTGGATGTCAGGAAGTGTGTGTGCATGTGCTTATGTGGACGTGTCTAGGTGTGTGGGGGAGTGTAGGGGCTATGGGGTTTGAGGGTGGTAGCTGGTAGTGACTGGGGGCAGGGATGGGGGGTGGGCCTCTGGGGCCTTGGAGCGCTTGGCCGTGGCATTGGGGTGTGCATTGGCCCACGGCGGGTGGCTGTCTGGAGAGGCCTGGTCTCCTGGTGTGCTGGGTGGGACCCCTGCCTGGGGAAACGGGTGGCTCCTGGGCTCATGGGGCTTGGGGGCTGGCACCGTCCTTGCCCCTTGGTGGCCAGCCCCCAGCAGGGGTTCGGCAGCTGGCATCCCTGGTCCCTTGGGGCCTGAGCTCTAGTTATTATTACCATTATATTTATCATCATGGTTGTTATTGTTCTCCCCCTTGAACTGCCACCTTATCGTGGTGGGGGAGTTTGAGTGCCCGAATGATCCCAGGAGCTATGTTGTCGGGGGCTTTATGCCCCTGGTAGGGTCTCCCAAGGCAAACAGGTCCTGGGTGACGGACCAGACTAAGAGCAGTTCAGAAGCCCCTATGAAGAAGTACCAACAAAAGAACGTGACGTCGCCCAGTATGGCGCAGCTGGTGCCCCAACCTGGAGCCAGGCCTGGGGTTGGGGCTCGAATGCGAGCACCTGGTGGTCGGGCCTATGCCCACGGGGTCCGGCCGGGCCCAGCCCGAAGGAGCGACGTGGGCCCACCCTCCGGTGGACTCACCACCCACCGAGGGAATCGTAGGGGCTGGGTGCATTGTGGATTGGGTGGCAGTCGACGGCAGGGAGCCCGACAACCCGATCCCCGGATGCAGAGTCTAGCTCTTGGGACATGGAATGTCATTTCGCTGGGAGGGAAGGAGCCGGAGCTTGTGAGGGAGGCTGAGAGATACCGTCTAGATATAGTCGGGCTCACCTCCACACACAGCTTGGGCTCTGGAACCCAACCCCTTGAAAGGGGCTGGACTCTCCACTTCTCTAGCATTGCCCACGGTGAGAGGCGGTGGGCTGGTGTGGGCTTGCTCATAGCCCTCAGCTCAGCCACCATGTGTTGGAGTTTACCCCAGTGAACAAGATGGTCGCGTCCCTATGCCTTCGGGTCGGGGACAGGTGCCTCACTGTTGTCTCGGCCTATGGGCCGAACAGCAGTGCTGAGTACCTGGCCTTCTTGGAGTCCCTAGGAGGGGTGCTAGATGGTGCTCTGACTGGGGACTCCATTGTTCTCCTGGGCGACTTCAATGCCCATGTGGGCAACGACAGTGAGACCTGGAGGGGGGTGATGGGGAGGAACCCCCCCTCTGAACCCGAGTGATGTTTTGTAATTGGACTTCTGTGCTAGTCACAGTTTGTCCATAACAAACACCATGTTCGAACACAGGGATGTCCATAAGTGCACGTGGCACCAGGACACCCTAGGCCGGAGGTTGATGATCGACTTCGTTGTCGTATCATCAGACCTCTGACCGCATGTTTTGGACACTCGGGTGAAGAGAGGGGCAGAGCTGTCAACTGATCACCAAACCTGGTGGTGAGTTGGATCCGCTGGCGAAGGAGGAAAACGGACCGACTCGGCAGGCCCAAACGTGCTGTGAGGGTCTGTTGGGAATGTCTGGCAGAGCCCGATGTCAGTGCGGTCTTCAACTCCCACCTCCGGGAGAGCTTCTCCCAGATCCCGGGGGAGGCTGGGGACATTGAATCCGAGTGGACCATGTTCTCCACCTCCATTGTTGAAGCGGCTGCTCGGAGCTGTGGTCGCAAGGTCTCCGGTGCCTGTCGTGGTGGCAATCCCTGAACCTGGTGGTGGACCCTGTAAGTAAGGGATGTCATCAAGCTGAGGAAGGAGTCTTATTGGGCCTTGTTGGCCCATGGGACTCCCGAGGCAGCTGATGGGTACCGGCAGGCCAGGCATGCGGCAGCCCGAGCAGTTGTAGAAGTAAAAACTCTGGTCTGGATGGAGTTTGGGGATGTCATGGAGGAGGACTATCGGTCGGCCTCAAGGAAATTCTGGCAAACCATCCAGCGCCTCAGGAGGGGAAAGCAGTGCGCCACCAACACTGTTCACAGTGGAAGTGGGGAGCTGCTGACCTCAACTGGGGATGTCGTCGGACGGTGGAAGGAATACTTCGAGGATATCCTCAATCCCACTGTCACGTCTTCCATAGAGGAAGCAGAGACTGAGGTCTCAGAGGTGGACTCGTCCATCACCCAAGCTGAAGTCATTGAGGTGGTTCGCAAGCTCCTCGGTGGCAGGGCACCGGGGGTGGATGAGATTCGCCCTGAGTACTTTAAGTCTCTGGATGTGCAGGGACTGTCTTGGTTGACACGTCTCTGTAACATCGCGTGGCAGTTGGGGACAGTACCTCTGGATTGGCAGACCGGGGTGGTGGTCCCCCTTTTTAAGAAGGGGGACCGAAGGATGTGCTCCAACTATAGGGGGATCACACTCCTCAGCCTCCCGGGGAAAGTCTGTTCCAGGGTACTGGAGAGGAGGATCCGACCGATAGTTGAACCTCGGATCCAGGAGGAACAATGCGGTTGCGGAACTCTGGACCAGCTCTATACCCTCCATCGGGTGCTCGAGGGTTCATGGGAGTTCACCCAACCAGTCCACATGTGTTTTGTGGATCTGTAGAAGGCATTTGACCGTGTCCCTCGTGATATCCTGTGGGGGGTGCTTCGGGAGTATGGGGTCTGGGGCCCTCTATTAAGGGCAGTCCGGTCCTTGTATGACCGAAGCAGGAGCCTGGTTCGCATTGCCGGCAGTAAGTCAGACCTGTTCCAGGTGCATGTTGGACTCCGGCAGGGCTGCCCTTTGTCACCGGTTCTGTTCATAATTTTTGTGGACAAAAAGGCGCAGCCAGGGGCCGGAGGGGGTCCAGTTTAGGGACCACAGGATTTCATCTCTGCTTTTTGCAGATGACGTTGTCCTTTGGCCCTCATCGAGCCTGGACCTTCAGCGTGCCCTGGAGTGGTTTGCAGCCAAGTGTGAAGTGAGCGGGATGAGGATCAGCACCTCCAAATCCGAGGCCATGGTTCTTGACCGGAAAAAGGTGGTTTGGTTTGCCCTCGGTGGGGAGTCCTTGCCCCAAGTGGAGGAGTTCAAGTATCTTGGGGTCTTGTTCACAAGTGAGGGAAGGATGGAGCATGAGATTGACAGACGGATTGGTGCAGCGTCTGCAGTGATGCAGTCACTGTACCAGTCGGTTGTGGTCAAGAAGGAGGTGAGTCGGGAGGCGAAGCTCTCGATTTACCAGTCAATCTACGTTCCTACCCTCACCTATGGTCATGAGCTTTGGGTCATGACCGAAAGGACAAGATCCCGGATACAAGCGGTCGAAATGAGTTTCCTCCGTCGGGTGGCTGGGCGCACCCTTAGGGATAGGGTGAGGAGCTCAGTCACCAGGGAGGAGCTCGGAGTAGAGCCGATGTCTCTCCGCGTCGAGAGAGGCCAGCTGAGGTGGCTCGGGGATCTGTTTCGGATGCCTCCTGGACACCTCCCTGGGGAGGTGTTCCGGGCATGTCCCACCGGGAGGAGACCTCGGGGAAGACCCAGGACACGCTGGAGAGACTACGTCTCTCGGCTGGCCTGGGAATGCCTCGGGGTCCCCCCGGAAGAGCTGGAGGAGGTGTCTGGGGAGAGGGAAGTCTGGGCATCCCTGCTTAGACTGTTACCCCCGCGACCTGGCCCCGGATAAAGCGGAAGATAATGGATGGATGGATGGTTGTTATTATTAGTACTGTTGATATTTTCTTGTGAAGGTCTTCACCACCTTCTTCTTCCTTTTTTTCCCTACTTCAGTCTTTTCTTCACTCTTCCTTTCCCTTCTCTTCTCACCCTGACTTCTCCTCCCCCTTGTTCCTTCATGTCAGGTCTGGCATCAAAATATGGTTCAATGAAACTCATAATAAAGACATTAGACTATCAAGTGGCGCCTCATATACTTCATAAAGTATATGAGGCACCCTTGGCAAAGCAAATTTGTTCAGCACAAAAAGGGACTACTAGCCAGACTACCATTCTGCTGTTATGATGCTGGACAAGACAAGTTAAAAGAAAAAAAAATGACAGTGTGGTATTCTAGATGGATTGTATGGAACTAAGAGCTCTTTCAGATATGTAGGTGCCTGGCCATGAAGGGCTTTGTAAGTGAGAAGGAGTATTTTAAAGTCAAGCCTACATTTTACAGGGAGACAGACAAATATGGTCTGATACCAGTTCTAGATATTACACGGGCAGCAGCATTCTAGATTAATTTAAGGGTCTTTAAAGACTTTTTGGGACAGCCTGAGAAAAGTGAATTACAGTAATCCACTTTGGATGTTATAACAGCATGGATTAATTTTTTCGCATCACTCTGTGTAAAATTTTCCTGATTTTAGCAATACTACGCAGATGAAAAAGCAGTTCTAGAAATCAATTTAATGTGTGAGTTAAATGATAAATCCTGATGAAAAATCATGCTTAGATTCCAGGGCCTAGATTCCTCCATTTCCCCCAGGGTAACGCCATTCATTGTGAACACTTCGCTATATACTGCACCCCTCAGATTTTTTGGGCCAAGCACAATGAGTTCCGTTTTGTCTGACTTTAACATCAGAAAGTTATTGGTCATCCAACTTTATTATCATTTAATATCACATATTTAGTGCATTCCTGTAGTTTAGTTAGGTGATTTGCTTCATCAGGTCTAATGGATCAATATAATTAGGTATCATCAGCGTAACAATGAAAGTTAATGGAGTGTTTCCTAATTAAGTTACCTAAAGGAAGCATGCATAAGATAAACAGTATTGGTCCAAGAACTGAGCCTTGAGGAACTCCATGGCTAACTGTAGTGCACTGAGGGCATTCATTTTTAATATTAAACTGAAAACAATCTGTTAGATAGGATTTAAACCACATTAATGCAGTTCCTTTAATACCAATTGATTGTTCCAGTTGTTGCAGGTGGATGGGATGATTGACAGTGTTGAATGCTAGATCTGATATGACCAGTATAGAAACAAGTTCCTTGCCTGAAGCAGTTAGAAGCTGATTTGCAACTTTGACCAAAGCTGTTTCTTTATTGTTCCCTAAAATCTGGACTGGAAATTCTCAAATAGACAGTTGACCTGAAGGAAGTCACATAACTGATTGGCTACTATTTTTGCCATAATCTCTTTCTTTTTCAAATATTTTTATTTCGAAGCTTCATCACAGTTACAGATATGAAATCCCCTGGTTGGCACATCATGCTTCATTTTTAATATCAACACAACACAACAAACACACATTCAAAAATAAACGGCATTGACAGGGTGAGAAAAGAAGAAAAAAAGAAGAAAAAAGGAAAAAACAAAACAGAAAACAACAGAAAAAAAAAAAACAAAAAAAAAACCATATCATCCACCCCCCAACCCCCCGAGCCATTAAAATAGAAATAGGTTGGTGTAGTGCTACACTGTGGGCCACTGCTTATATAGTGGATCTCAACTATTTGGCCTTTCCATGTATGACATCACTGGTTTCCAAATTTTTTCAAATTCTCCCAGTTGGTCATTAAGTGTGTATCTAATCCTTTCTAAGTGAAGGGTGTCCATCATTGTTGTTGTCCAGACTTTTAAAGTTGGTGTCTCTTTTGACTTCCACAACAGGAGAATAAGCTTCTTTGCACAGAGAAGGCCCTAGGACAGGATAGGACGCTGTACCTTCTGCATATTTCTAGAGCTTTCTGAAGCACCCAGTACAACCAGTAGGGGATCTGGTCTTAGCTGAACCTTAAAGATATTTGAAAAGAATTAAAATATTGCTTCCCAGTGTTCCTCTTATCTTGGGCATAGTACATAGCTATGTAACAAGTCTGCATCCATTTGATTACATTTTTCACAAATAGGTGATATTTCTGGATAAATTCTGTGCAGCTTCACTTTTGAGTAGTGTAGTCTATGTAGAATTTTAAACTGGATCAGACGGTGTCTAGCATTAAGGGAGCAGGTATTTACATACTGTGAGCCCTTATCCCAGACATCCTCAGCTATTCCCATTCCCAGTTCTTTTTCCCAATCCTTTTTTATACGATCCATGTTCACCTGTCCATACTCTTGTAATACTTTGTATACATACGAAATTCCACTTTTTTCTCCTCTACAGTCTCTAAGACATTGGTCTAACTTATCTGGTATTATGCTCTCGAAATTTTTGAGGTGAGTCTTTACAAAATGTCTAATCTGGAGGAATCTGAAAAAATCTGTTCCTGGCGGGCTGTATTTTTCCTGAAGTTGCTGAAATGATGCAAATGTAACTTGAATATATAAATCCCCAACCGTGTATATTCCACTTTCCCTCCACCTGTCAAAGCCTCCATCCAATACAGAAGGGGTAAAAGAGGGATTTGCTGACAGGGGTAATGCAAAGGATAGTGAATTTAACTTTAACTGTCTTCTTATTTGTTTCCAGATCTGAATGGCACTATGAATGATCGGATTATAACTGTAGTTTGATCTCTTGAGACAAATGGGAGACATCAGAATAGCACCAATCGAATAGGGCCTGCAGTCCTCTCGTTCCATATCCAACCAGCTAGCAAGCACCGTCTTCTCATCAAACCAGTAGGACATGCAGCATATGTTTGTCGCCCAATAATAGCGTGTGAAATCTGGGAGGGCCAGCCCACTAATCTCTTTATGTTTACATAAATGTCCCTTACTAATCCTATGGGCTTTGTAATTCCAAATCAATGGAAGAAAAATAGAATTAAAAAAAAAAAAAAAGACTTAGTGGGATATACGGGTAGATTCTGAAAGATGTATAGCAGTTGAGGAAGACAAACCATTTTAACTGCATTTACTCTGCCAATCAAAGAGAGTGGGAGTGTCTTTCAAAACTCTAATGTGTCTCTGAATTTCATCAATAGACTCGTGAAATTAGCCTCAAAAAGGGAACAATATTTTTTTGTGATCTCCAGGCCTAAATATGTAAATTTTTCTGGTGCTAGTTTAAACGGAACCTGTGTGTGTGTCTGGGTTCTTACAACGCACTGGCATTAGTTCACTTTTCCCCTCATTGATCTTATATCCTGAGAAAGAACTGAATGATTCGATTGTCTCTAACAGCACAGGCACGGAAATCTGTGGTATTGTTATGTACAACAAAATATCATCTGCATACAGCGATATTTTGTTTGATGTGTATTCAGTATCGTAACCATGAATATCTCTGTTTGCATGCACCGTTTCTGCCAGTGGTTCTAATGCAATTGCAAACAACAATGGGCTGAGAGCACACCCCTGCCTCGTGCCCCTGTACAGGTTGAATGCCTTTGACAGCATCTGGTTGGTGAGGATTTTAGCATTGGGGTTTGAATTAAGTAATTTAATCCATGCAATTAATTTTGCTCCTAGTTCAAATTTTGCCAGTACCTCATAAGACCATAAGACCATTCCACACAGTCAAACGCCTTCTCTGCATCTAGACTCAGAATGAGTAAATCTTCCTTTGGCTGTCTTGAAGAATACATAATATTAAGGAGCCATCTGACATTATGGTATGATTGTCTATTTGGGATAAACCCTGTCTGGTCAGGCTGAATCAATTTGGCCATAAGAGGGTGAGTCTGAAGGCTAAGTTTTTAGCCAAGAATTTCTGATCTGTATTTAGCAATGATATTGGCCTGTATGACCCTACCTGTTTTGGATCCTTCCCTTTTTTTGGGATAAGTATTATGGTCGCTTCATTTAATGTTGGAGGTAAGGTATCCACCTCAAAGGCCTTCTTGTACATTTTCTGTAGGATAGGGAGTTATTATATTACTGAATTTTTTATAAAACTCATTGCATATCCCGTTAGGTCCTGGACTCTTACCATTTTTTGTGGAATTAATTGTTTTTCTTATTTGCCCTTTGGTGATTTCTGTTTCTAAGGATTTTTGATCACTCTTTGGTAATGTGGGTAAGTTAAATGCTTTCAGAAAGTGTTCCATGGTTTTGGGTGCTTGGGCTTGAGATGTGTATAATTTTTCATAGAACTGGCAAAATGTATTGTTGATATCATCATGTGATGTGACAGAAGAACCTGAATCTGATTTCACTGTGGGGCTGGTCCTATCACTTTCTCTTTTCCGCAGTTGCCTTGCCAGCAGTTTGTGTGGTTTGTCTCCAGATTCAAAATAGGTCTATTTAGTATATGTAAAGGCTTTAGAAATTTTTTGGGAAAGTATTGTGTTAAGCTGGTATTTGAGGGTTGAAATTTTGTAATAAAACTCTGTAGATGGATGAGTGGCATTTTCTGCATCTAATTTTTGTATCTGTTCTTCTAACTGCACTTTTTTGATGCTATTGTGTTTTTTCTCTGAGGACTGAAATGAAATAACACACCCTCTCAAGTAGGCCTTGAATGTCTCCCATAATAAAATTGGAGAAATATCATCTTTATCATTCGTCTCAAAAACAACTCTATCTGTGCCTCCAAATATTCACAAAACTGTTTCCTTGTCAGCAGTTAGGGGTCAAGTCTCCAGGACTTGAACTTCTTTTTCACTCCCAACAGCCTCAGAGTAACAGAGAGTGGGCAGTGGTCAGAAATGATAATGTTAATTTAACCTTGTCTACTCCAGATAATACTTTACCACCCAACAAGAAAAAGTCAATTCTGGTATAAACATTATGAACTCGAGAGTGGAATGAATATTCTCTACCTGTTGAATTCAAGATTCTCCACACATCCACTAAATTTGTATTATCAATATAAGATTTAAGCAGTTTTGAAGCATTGGATGGCACAACTCTCTGAGTTGAAGATCTGTCTAAGTAAGTATCCAGGACCAAATTGAAATCACCTCCAATAATTAGATGTGTAGTAGATACGTCTGGAATCAGACTGAAAATTTTTCTAAAAAATTCTGGGTTGTCCCCATTTGGTCCATATATGTTTAGCAGTGTAATAGGTGTGGAATGTATCTCTCCCATAACCAAAATATATCTCCTCTCTTTGTCAGCAATAGTAGTCTTATATAGAAATGGGACATTCTTCTGGATTATTATGGCTACCCCTCTTGCCTTTGTTGAAAATCTGGAGTGATATACTTGATTTATCCATTTTGCTCTAATTTTGCCATGTGCTTCATTTTTTAGATGTGTCTCTTGTAAAAAGATCACGTCTGCCTGTAACTCCCTCAGATGAGATAATACTTTACCCCGTTTAACTGGTTTATTAATGCCATTTACATTCCATGAACAAAAAGTTAAATTTCCTCCTGCCCCTCTGTGCCTCCCTGCTTTATTATTTACTGTGGCCATAGTAGCATATTATTCTCCAGTTGTAATTGTTGCAGTGTCCCTCAGCTCCATATGCTGTAATTGAAGTGGCTCTCCCCTTGTCCCCATTCCCCCCATCCTCCCCAAAATTAACAGACAAACTACAAACGTCCCTTTACCCCCCTCAGAACCGGGCAGCTGGGCATGGGTCCAGCCCACCGTCCCAGGTGTCTGGCACCTACAAATTGCCCCTTTTTTAATCCTTAACATCCTATCCTTACCCTGGAGGAAATGGAGGAATCTAGGCCCTGGAATCTAAGCATGATTTTTGATCAGGATTTATAATTTAACTCACACATTAAACTGATTTCTAAAACTGCTTTTTCATCTGCTAAAATCAGGAAAATTTTACACAGAGTGATGCGAAAAAATTAATCCATGCTGTGAGATGTACAACTGAGTGAAATTTGAGCCAAATCGGTGTTCCTACGTCTGAACTGACGTCATTTTTGTAAATGTACATTTGTAGGGGGTGGTATAGTGCAAAATTTCACTTTCTTTCAATAAATGGCTGTAGGCCTGGGAGACAGACGTCTGATTCAAATTTGAGCCAAATCGGTGTTCGTATGTCTGAGCTGAAGCAATTTTTGTAATTGTAAATTTTCAAAGAAACTTTGCAAAGTTTGCTACATCGTCACACAAAAACGGTGGAACTGATCCCAAAAATTCAGCTAACCTTTGATGCCCCACTTCTCTAGATACTGTACACTGATTTTCAGCTCATTTGGCCAAACACCCAAGGAGGAGATAATTAAAACATGACGTCAGCGAAAACGCTGATTCAGCATTTTGGAAATTTCAATCCAATATGGCCGACTTCCGGTTGGTTTTGGGGCATGGTCATAATAATATTTTTTGTTTGTCTCCTCATGATGAATCTGTGTACCAATTTTCGTGGCTGTATGACAAACTTTATGTTGGACGTGCTCCCATAGACATAATATATTTCCACTTTTCAAGGGGGCGCTGCATTTCTTTACCGACATCTACGAAACCTATATGTAAATTCAATTTTGCACATTTCTGAATTTTGGGCAACATTTGGTGAGTTTTCATAAATGTTCAGGGGGTCAAATTTGAGCTCAAAGCGCAGAAGGAAAAAAATTAAAATAAAATAAAGCTGCAAGCAGCATTGGGCGGGACCTAGCATCGGGCATTCCGCCTCCCATGCATTCTGCCTCCCATGCATTCCGCCCCCTGTGACCATCGACACCTCAGCTCCACTCACACCTCTCCGTCCCGATACAAGCTCCCACCATTTTGTGTCCGTCATCCTTGCATCCCTACAGAACACCAGCGACCCTCTGCTGAAACCACCATCACCTTTAAATGAGACTTTTATTTTGGAAACCCTACTGTGTGTGTGTGTGTGTGAGAGAGAGAGACAGAATCAGTCTGAATGAAATGAAATTATACAAATAGTTGAGCATAAGTCATGATTTACCACATTTAAGGCTTTTATTTTGAAAAAAAAAAATACTGTGTGTGCATGTGTGTGTGTGTGTCTTTGAGAGAATAATTTTTAATAAATTAAAACTGTAGAAACTCTAGAGCGTTTGGCATAAAAATTGAGAAGTTATTTAATAGTCATTATGTATTATTTTTAATAAGGCTTTTATTTTGAAAACAATGTACTCCTTGTACTCTGTAATGTGTGCAAAATGTCAAATATCCACAATACAGTG
Source organism: Sphaeramia orbicularis (assembly GCF_902148855.1). NCBI lineage: Eukaryota > Metazoa > Chordata > Actinopteri > Kurtiformes > Apogonidae > Sphaeramia > Sphaeramia orbicularis. The sequence goes on along the minus strand of NC_043960.1, from coordinate 50,012,437 downwards.
CAGCAAAACCTGTTTTAAAATGAACGGGGGGGGGGGGGGATCTTTTTAAGATTGCCTGGGATTTGAACCAGAAGCCTCCTATTCAATAGACAGCAGCTCTAACCACTACTTTATACAGTCACTTACCAATCTGCAGCAGTAAGACTTTCATAGTGATTTTTTTCAATGTGATCAGTAAAAAAAAAAAATGTACTCTTCAAAAAAATCACGATTATTCCATAACCAGAAGTTGAATCCCAAAAATTCTTTCAGCCTTGGATTCTGCAGACTTGTGGGAATTTAATGAAGTATAACTTTTTTGTCAAAAGTCTGAAATGAATAAGCAGTAATTGCAGAAACATAGAGTAACTTTGAAAGGCAGATTGCCAACTTCCTGTTGGAGTTAGCTCATCAGTGTAAGTGTATGATTTGTGGAGCTCAATCAGACCAACATTTTGGCTTTTGTTTCATGTTTCTGTGACATTCCTACTGGCCGCTAGGGCAGTTTTTGTGTATTTTTTAGTACAAAGGTGGCGCTACAGAGTCCATTTTGGCACCCAAGGGGTTAATTTTGACATTATATCAAAGTGTTCACCAGCCATGACATACGTGGCAAATTTGGTGAGTTTTGGAGCATGTTAAGGGGGTCAAATGGCAGTCTAAAGTGGAAAAAGTATGAAAATAAACAAATTGTTATAAATCAATAACCGTACATCCTATCTCAAAAATTTTTGCATGTGAGAGTTGTGGTGAGTCCCACGAATGGATAGATATGTCACATATTGGGAAAAAAATCCAAAGTGAAAAATGAGTTCCAGACATTGCAACTCTCCAGGCTTCTAAAAAAAAAACCTAAGACAGTTATGGAAAAAGTGTGAGATCACTTTTCTGAGAAGGGTTCGCTCTATCTTTTGGTGCTATTTAGATGTAATACAACAAACAGTGTCATACCAGTTAGTTTTAAAAATTTTATTTTGAAAGGCATATTGCAAACTTCCTGTTGGAGATAGGTCATGAGTGTCAGTGTATCATTTGTAGTGCTTCATCCAACAAACATTTTGGCACTGGTTCCATGTCTCTACAACATTCCTTCTGGCCACTAGGGCCATTAAAGTTTTTTTTCACATAGGTGGCGCTAGAGAGCCCATTTTGGCACGTATGGGGTTAATTTTTTCATTTCATCAATTTTTTTTGCCAGGCCTGACATGTGTGCCAAATTTGGTGAGTTTTTGAGCATGTTTAGGGGGTCAAAATCCAGTTCAAAGTGATGTCGGAAAAAAAATAAAATAAAAAACGTACGAAAAACAATAGGGCCTTGCTTGCAGGCAAGGCCTCTCACTGTGTGAGAGGGCCTTACCTTTTGGCTCAGTCCCTAATAAAAACAAACGAAAAACAATAGGGCCTTGCTTCCAGGCCTTACCTTATTTACCAGCTCAGTCCCTAATAATAATCTGAGTAAGAACAATATAGTTGTTTTCGTGGCAACCACATATTTGGCTTTATTTGAAAGCTCTGGAGGTCCCCCACATGTCCGTGGGGTCAGATATCACATGTCGTGCACTTACACACACATGACTGACCCCGACTGGGCGTGTCCCAGTGACTCCCATTCATTCAGAGAAGGTGTAAATATGTGGTTTGTGCACGTCATGTACATGTTCGGAAAGGTCTGACTGTCGTGATATGTGTGAGAGTGGCGACAGTGGCGAAAGGCGACCGCATCACTGGCGATTTCGTCCCCATGCGTCCACTGCAGACTCAATAGGCTCAAATTATATCAAATTATAAAACTGCTGAAACTAAAAAGAAATTTTTATTTTGAGATTTTAAAATGTCAGTATTAATATACCTCTTTTTACTGGCTTGATTTGAATTTTGGGGCTTTCAGTGGCCAAACTGCTCACTGTAACCTGCACAGCACTGAAGTTCAGAGAAGATAAAAACAAAAAAACCAATACAAGCTGACACAGACTCCATCAAACTTAAATTCATCTCAGTGTTTTATGAGTCTGTAGGGAGGTTCATCTACACCAGGGGTGTCCAAACTTTTTTTCAAGAGGGCCAGATCTGATAATGTGGACATTGCCAGGGGCCAGTGGTCCCTTCAGACATTTTTTAAACAGAAAAATCACATATAAATGCGTTGTTCTACAACAATTTTATTTTCATAGTCACAATATCATTTTTTTAAATGGCAATGTAACCACATCTAAGTCACTCAGGTGTGAACTAATTAAAAAAACAACAACAAAAAAACAAAAAAAAACAATTCTGCCTTCCTTTCACATCTGGAGTCAGATAACAGAACAAACTGTATGGAGTATCTTAAACTTCCAAGTTGATAAAAATCTTAACCCCACATTCATTTTAAACATGACTTATATGAGTAATCATTACTCATATTACTCAGTAATACAAAGTCTGTTAACGTTTAAGATGAAAACATATGATTCTTACTCTTGTCTTTCACAAAATCATTCAGAAAGTAACATTTGTGTCACATCTACAAGTACATAACACCAGCAGTTATAGGCAACTAACCTGGCAACTTGGTAGCCTGCCTTGGTGGCGAATTCATTGAACTCACAGGTTCACATGAAGAGTCACTGTTGTGAGTTTAAAGCAGCTTGAATTTGCTTCACTTTTTCGGAGCGCTCACTCCCTGCTAGCTTGTCGTATGCGTTAGCATGTTTTGTCTGCTCGTGTCTCTTTACATTGAATTCCTTAAACAAGGCAACAGTCTGTTGACAAATTAGGCAAACACAATTGCCTCAATTTTCAGTAAAAAAAAATTGTAATTCCCATCTCTTCTGGAAGCAGCGGCCCTCACTGTCAACTTTCGTTTTTTTATTTACAGGCGCCGTGGTTAGAAATTAGCGAAAAAGGTTCACAGCGAGGTCACAGAGCCAGATAGAGTTAGAGTGGTGCTGCCACCATGAGGTGAAAGGAGAAACTGCATTTGGAACCTTTTATGATTCATGTACTCAGTTCAACAGTCCAAGCAGGCCATAAATAATACAATATAAAACCCAAGCTGTGGGCCGTATAAAATCTGACCGTGGGCCGTGATTGGCCCCCGGGCCGGACTTTGGACATGCCTGATCTACACCTTTGTCTACTTGGTTAACTGTGTGGTCACAAGAGTCTCAAGGCACTGGATGGCTTCCTGCAAAAAGCGTTGTTACATAAAATGCCTCTGAGCTCCAAGGCAGGTTAAACTTGAGGAGGATTTTTGGAGACATGGATGAGAGAAGAGACGAGTAGAGGGAAGGAGGAGGTGATGGAACGAGACAGAAACAAAGACAGGAGTAAAACACAGGCAGCTTCCCTCCACAGGGGGAAGCAGCCTGGACAAACGAATGTTGAGAGGAGACAGAGGGAAGCCACTAATGACAGCAGAAAATAAAACTAGCCACTACTGTAGTGTCTTCCCAGCCAGAATGACAATAACGCAGGAAAGGGCCACCCTGCTATTAGAGGAGGCTACAGAGGGATTCAAAAGCCACATCCCACAGCGCCTCAAAATAGAGCTTTGTCTGGGAATAGACTGTTATTAGGTTGTCTAAACACAGGCAATAGCACTGTCACTGCTGCTCCTAGACACTGAGAAGAAGCTAATTGGATAGTCAGGATTATTTTAATGAACAGTTAATTGAAATATAAATAATGAGACTGAATTACACGTTGCACATGCATTTGTTGTGTTGAGAAAGAAAAAGAAAGGGGAAATCCTTGTAAATGTATATTTTCTCATACAGCAACTATTAAATCGATGCTTGATGTTTTCCTAAACAGCAATGAACGCACAAACAGTTTGTGTTTGCAGATCCATTAGGATGTCGTCAAAGCAGAGAGAGTTTGGACTGTATGTTAACTGAAAGATCAGTACATTATCTCTGAACACTACAACTTTATTTGATATTTCAACTTATTTAAAAACTTATTTTCATTTTGAAAACACTTGTACTCTGTAATGCTGCTATTTCTTTTGACAACACTTAAAGTGTACAGTACTGGACATGCTAACCACATTAACTGTGTTTTTTGTAAGCAAAAAGGGAGCAAATTCAGTAAATGCACCACACTGGACGATTTTATTTTGTGAATTATGGGTGGGGGTAGAACCTATGGGGAGTAGTATGGAGCCGATTTAGGGCCATAAGATATGTATATGAAAATATAAAATTTGAAACTGAAAATTTAAGTTTTGATCTTGAATTTTGAAAAATAAAACAATGTATTCCAATTAAAAATAAGTGTATGGAAAGTTTTTTTCAGGTTAAATATAATTTTGATTCACTTCAGTAATTCTTTTGAATAAATTATTTATTTTCATTTTTCACTTTCATATATATTTTAATATTTGAGGTTTTATTTTTTTTTTAGTTGCATGTTTTATCTTTTCAGATTAACATCTCACTTTTTATGGTTTCAGATCTTATTTTTTTCACTGTCAGATCTTTTTTTCGCTGTCAAATCTTTTTTTCAGTTTAGATCTCTTTTTTCGCTTTCAATTCTCTTTTTTTCGTTTGTTCGACTTTTGGTGACTTTTGTGGCGTGGAGGGCATGGCCTCAACTGAGAGGGGGACAAAAATCTTAGGGACCTTCCCTGCTCATGTTGCCTTCAGGGAACATAGGAACTAAAACAATTCAGACAACACTTTACTCTATATTCACGTCACTGGTAGTGAAAAAACTCATGCCAGTTACAAACCTACATTTAAAAGGCTGTTTTAGACAGTACTGAGCACCATTTGTGGTATAAGAGTAATAAATTATGCCAGATTGTGCAGATAAACAGCCACAAATTAAATACATGATATTTCCACATACCACGGCTTGTAGACCGGCAACTCAGTGCGTGGCTAACATCCTGCTCCAGTCACAACAGCAGGGAAGTGAACAGATAGTAAAACTCAGCGCTTCGACTGTCAGAAACAGGAGTAAATCTAATATGAGGGATACTTCTAAGTTCCAGAGAACAGTGGGTGGCTCCAGTGAACACTGCTGTGACACTGCACTGGATCAAGTCGCGTTCCAGTTCTGTTCTCGGAACCGGTTCCGTTTAAGGATTGTGAACTCACAACCAAGCTGTGCTCAGACATCCAAGCCCCGCTTAGCACCCTCAAAGCCCCTGCTCGAGTGGAGCTTGGAGGGGCTGTAAACCGCAGTGAACTGGTAGACCAAGCCCCACCTCCACGGACCTCAGATCTAGTTCTGAAAATGCTCTCCATCAGGTCTGAGCCATAAATTAATACATATTTGCACTCTTCTGCTGTTTATATTGTCTTTAATGCTGGCGAATGTCATTTTGTTTGACTTCATTAATGCCAACTCCAACTCCCACATCGCTGCGTCGTGCCCTGCTCAGGGCTCTGAGTGCCAGCTCCTGCCGGCTTGTAGACCGGTGCCACTAAGCCGTAGTATGAACCTCCAAGCTCCAGGCTTTTCAGCTCAGAACTGGGTTGACATTAATGAAGCAGAAGAGTCAATCACTTCTAAATGAAATATTTTCCAAAGCTTAATGTCAGTACTTGTTAACTTTGAGTCATGGCACTAACAAATTTTTATCGTGTCTATACTATTAATATTGATGTAAAAATTATACAATTATTTGATTGAATTTGATGGAGAATATTGCATGTTATTTATTTCAAATGTGATACTTTCAGTGCTGCTGGGACACAAGCCAGGGTCTGATCAACCCTGGTTGGGTCCCCTGAGGGAGGATGTCTGATGCTGAAAGACCCGAAACACCCGATGATCACCATTTAAAACCAAAACATCACTGATGATGTGTCCCAGTGCATCCAGAGATGTATCTTTCATGTAAAAATCTGCAGTTTTACCTAACTATAGACCCATATTAAAACTTCCATTCATATCGAAGATCCTGGAGAAAATAGTAGCCAGTCAGTTTTGTGACTTCCTTCAAGCCCACAGTCTATTTGAGAATTTCCAGTCAGATTTTATAAAACATCATAGCACAGAAACAACATTGGTCAAAGTTACCAAAGTTACCTTCTAACTGCTTCAGACAAGGGACTTGTTTCTATACTGGTCTCATAAGATCTTAGTGTGGCATTCAACACTGTCGACCATCACATCCTCCTGCAACAATTGTAACATTTGGTATTAAAGGAACTGCATTAATGTGGTTTAAATCTTATCTAACAGATCATTTTCAGTTTGTTAATGTTAATAATTAATCTTCTCAGTGCACCACAGTTGAGGAGTTCCTCAAGGAGTTCCTCAAGGCTCAGTTCTTGGACCAATTCTGTTTTATATTATACATGCTTCCTTTAGTGCCTTAATAAGGCAACACTCCATCAACTTTCATTCTTATGCTGATGATACCCAATTATATTTATCTATTAAACCTGATGAAGCAATCAGGTAATTAAACTACAGGAGTGCATTAGATATTAAAAGTTAGATGATCAACAACTTTCTGTTGTTAAACACAGGTAAAACTGAAGTCATTGTACTTGGCCCAAAAACTGTTAGGGATGCTGTTAGCGAACTGGTCACAATGGATGGCATTACTCTGGAGCCCGACACCACTGTGAGGAATCTAGGGGTTATGTTCGATCTGGAGTGACCATTTAACATGCAAATCAGGATTGATCAAACAGCATGCAAACAGGAATACTGACTGTTTTTAAAATGTCTTTTAAACGTAAACAGCTCACACTACCGGCACCTTTCTCTAGATTTGAGCTGTTTGTTTGAGTTGGGTCATTCTCCTCCACTGCTGTGGGCTGTGATTTACAGACCACCAATATACAATAAGAACTTTGCATGTGACTTTTCTGATTTTTTAGCTGACTTCATGCCTAAATATGACTGAGTTTTAATTGTTGGGGATTTTAATATTCATGTATGTTGTCCTGATAAGCCGCTGACCAAAGACTTTTTAGATCTTGTGGACTCTTTTAACCTTAAACAGTCTGTGGAGTGGCCCCATTCAGGAATGTGGTCACACACTGGATCTTGTTTTATCGTATGGCTTACCTGTTTTTAATGTAGAAATTGGGGATACTGTGTTTTCTGACCACTTGCCTGTTTTATTTGAGGTCGTTTTAGCCTGTAATAAAGTTAAATCTTGCGCTCCTGCCAGACGCTGCCGCACTTTTAACCCCTCCACCGCTGCATGCTTTTCAGCTATGTTTGATGCCTGTTCTGTCTTTCCTGAGTCTAAAGACACAGAAGACCTAAGTTCTTGGTTTCACAACACCTGCCAATCTGTCTTGGACTCAGTGGCACCATTTAAAACCAAAAACTAAATCTGAACCCTGGCCGAATGACACCACTCGAGCTGTCAGGCATGAGTGCAGAAGGGCAGAATGCAAGTGGAAGAAAGATAAACTCCAGATATCTTTTCAAATGATGGACTGCTGGCACCATTACCAAATTGCTGTGAAAGATGCTAAGATAAAATACCTGTCGGACATTATTCTGTAAAACTGCCACAACCCCCGTGTTTTATCCGAGACTATTAACTCTGTTCTTAAAGCCCTGCAGTTTATGGAGGAATCCCCTGTTGCCTGTGAAAACTTTCTTCATTATTTAGTGACAAAGTCACCCTCATCAGGGCTCAGATCTCACCAGCTGGTTGTGATCCTTCAGTCCCTGTCACTTGCTCCGCTATCTTTGATCACTTTGAGCCTGTCAGTCTGTGCCTTTTAAAAGAGACTATTGATCTTCTGAAGCCCACACGTTCTTCAAATGATGCCATTCCTCCCCAGTTTCTTAAGGAGGTCCATGTGTTCTCACTGTCATCAACAGTAGTTTGGCCTCTGGCAAAGTCCCAGCAAAACTCGAACATGCTGTAGTACAACCACTACTTAAAAAAACAGATCTAGATCCCTCAGTGTGCTCTAATTTCAGGCCCATTTCCAAACTGCCTTTTCTCTGAAAGGTTCTGGAAAAGATAGTTTATTTCCAACTACTTGCCTTTCTGAAGGAGCACAGTATTTTAGAGACGTATCAGTCTGGTTTTAAAACTCTACATAGTACAGAATTAGCTCTTCTGAGAGTTTTTAATGATATTCTATTAGCCACTGGCTCCGGGGATTTTGTTGTTCTTTTACTTCTTGATTTATCTGCAGCCTTTGATACCGTGGATCATGAAATCCTGATAGATCGTCTGGAGCACTGGGTGGGCATCAGAGGCACAGCTCTACAATGGTTTAGGTTTTACCTTGCTGACAGGACATTTTGTGTCAGCCTTGGTGATGCTGTGTCCTCTTCTGCCCCTTTCTTATATGGTGTCCCACAAGGATCAGCTTTGGGTCCACTACTTTTTTCCTTATATCTACTCCCACTAGGTTCCATACTGAGGAAACACGGTATTTCATTTAATTTGTATGCAGATGAAAGTCAAATTTATATGCCACTAAAAAAAGAACCCTTCCACTGTCAGACCACTGCTTCAATGTCTTCATGACATTAAGGTGTGGATACAGACCTGATCAAAACCTTAAGACCAGTTGAAAAATAGCTAGAATTTACCTTTTGCACATTTGAATCTTAATGAGGTTTTAAGTAGAGCTACAATATACAAAAGCAAGACGGGGGAGTGAGACAAAAAGCACTTTGAAAAAGTAATTTATTGAAAACAAGTAAACTGAAATAGGCTGTTTATCAGCTGATCAGAAGTTTAAGACCATCGCTCAAAAAATTACAAAAATCTCTCCAAACCAGAACAAAAAATTTTCTCAGTAGGACAAAGTAAAGCCAGGCATCCCGAAGCACCATTTTGAGACAGTAATCCATGCACTCATCACCACTCAGTTAGACTATTGTAATGCTTTGTATTTGGGAATTAGTGGGTCTTCTGTCTTCAAAGAGTGCAAGATGCCGCTGCACGTCTTGTAACTGGCACTCGTAAATATGAGCACTTTTCCCTGGTTTTAGCATCACTCCATTGGCTGCCTGTCCATTTTAGAATCCATTTTAAAATACTTTTGTTTTTAAATCCCTCCATGGTCTTGCACCACCCTACCTCTCTGAGCTCCTTCACACTTACACTCCCACTCGCTCTCTCAGATCAGCTGATCAGCTGCTTTTGATGGTGCCTACAACAACATGCAGGGTACGAGGAGGCCTTTGCTGCTGCTGGTCCCAGACTGTGGAACAACCTGCCTCTGTATATCAGACAGGCTTCCTCCTTGCCTGTTTTTAAATCTCTTCTTAAAACTCACCTGTTCTCCTTGGCCTTTTAGAACTTGTGCAATGCTGACATTTTGTTTCTGTTTTTATATTTTAACTTGTTTTATTTGATTTGATTTTAATGTTTTTAATGCTTTGATTAATTTGTATTGTGCTTTTATTCTTCTGTACAGCACTTTGGTCCACTGTGGTTGTTTTAAAGTGCTTTATAAATAAAGTTGGATTGGATTGGATTCAACTTGCAAATTAAACTGATTACTAGAACTGCCTTTTTCATCTCCATAATATTGCTAAAATCAGGCAAATATTAACCCTGAATGATACAGAAGAATTAATCCATGCTTTTATTACATCCAGACAAGATTATTGTAATTCGATTTTCTCAGGCTGTCCCAAAACGTCCTAAAAGATCCTTCAGCTAATCCAGAATGCTGTTGCCTGTGTACTGACTAGAACCAGTATCAGAGACCATATTCTTCTGTGTTGGTTTCTGAGCACTGGCTCCCTGTAAAAGTTAGGGTTACCACCTCCCTGCCTCGGTCCGGGAGGCAGACACCCTCTGTACATTTTTTTTAAATTATATTTTATTTTGTGGTTTTCAATTATGTGAAACATACACACAAAAACAAAACAAAAAACAAAGGCTCAGATGTGTGTAATAACTGATCAATTAATTAACTAATCAGTCCTTGTTCAAAGAAAGAAAGAAAGAGGAGCAGAGGCTGAAGACAGTCACTGGTACACAGATGTACTCCCTAGTCCAATTTAATTTCCTCCAAGTATGCAAGAAACGGAGTCCAAGTATTTGAAAAAGTGTTCACAGAACAGGTCCTCAGAGACCTAAGCTTTTCCATCTGTATTAATGACAACATATTATTGACCCACGCTTGAAAAGAAGGAGGATTTGCAGACTTCCATTCTTTTAATATCAGTCTCTTAGTGATTGTCATTCCAAGTTCCAGTGGACGCTGTAATGCTGCAGGTATATTCCCGACAGTCTGAGAACAGCCAAAAATAGCAAGTCCTGGTTCAGGCTGAAGAGGCCTTTTATAGGCCCTGGAGAACCAGTCAAATATTTTAGACCAGAAATCTGTCAGTGAGGAACAGAACCAAAAGGAGTGAGACAAGGTACCTTCTAACACTTACACTTGTCACACACTGGGGAGACCGAGGGATAAATCTTGTTCAGTCTGACTTTGGAATAGTGGAGACGGTGGACAGTCTCAAATTGGATCAGAGGTTATATTGTCTCTTTAGTTGACTGAAATATGCAAATTCACCATCAATGTACAAATTTACAAGTGAGACCAAGCCCTTCTTCCCCCAGTCACCATAAGACTTATCATGCCAAGGGGGTAAAAAGGAATGATTGAAACATATAGGTGTTTGTACAGAGGTCTCAGGCAGAGCTAAAAATTTCCTGATCTAATTCAAAATTCTGACAGACTGTTTAACCACAAAATACTGATCTTTAAGGGAAACTTTTTTTTCACACTTGCAGAAAAGCGTGGCTGGCGAGGAGGAGTTACATGCAGAGCTGGCTTCCAGCCTCAGCCACAAAGGGGTATTGGAACTAAGGTTGTCCAGAGTGCTGTGCCGTCAAAACATCAATACCCTCATGTTAGCAGCCCAGTAATAATGTTTAAAGACTGGCAGGCCTAGTCCCCCCTTCGCTTTAGGTTTCTGTAAATGTATTTTCGAAATTCTATGATTTTTATTATTCCAGACATAGGAAAGGATAACTGAATCTAAATTTTTGAAGAAGGCCATGGTCAGATATACAGGGAGATTTTGACATAAATAAAGAAATCTGGGAAGAGAGACTAGTTTGAGTTTATGCAACCAAGTATTAAAGTAAAGTAAAGTAAGATTTTCCAGCTTTCAATGTTCTGTTTAAGCCTTGAGAAGAATTCAGCAAAGTTTAGCTTAAATATCAACTTTGGATTTTTAGGTATACAGTGAACCCTCACAGTTTGCGGTCTCAGCAATCGCGGTCTCAGTACATCGCGGAGGTTTCAAAAATATTCCCACTCGTACTCCTGCTTGCTCATCTCCTCCTCCTGCCGCCCGTACGCCTCCGCCAGCCTCTCCTACTCTCTCGGAAGGGGAGCTGGTCAACGATCCGTCTCCTCTGCCCATATTAATAGCTGACGAGGAGGCGTCCTCAGGAGAGCAGTAAAGCTCTCCCTCAGCACCTGTGCAGGTATCACATTCCATACTTCACACCTGCACAGGCAATCCATCATCTTCATTACCATCGATCATCAAGAATCATCGTCATCATCGTCATCATCAAGATCTTCGTCAGCCACGCACAGAGGAGAGATCGTCAAAGTGAGTGTACATTCCGTAGATTTTGCGTACGCGCGTACATGTACATATACTGTGTGGTACTCCACATCACGGTTTTTCACCATTCGTGGGGGGTCACAGCCCCCATTAACCGCGAAGTGTGAGGGTTCACTGTAGTTAAACTAAGATAATTGAAATGATCATATACCACTTTAAACTGAAAACTGTCTAGAAAACCTATTGAATATAGAGTGGAAAGAGGCATAAACTCACTCTTTGACCAATTTATGGTGTAACCGGATATTTTGCCAAAAGAGGTGACTCTTTACATTAAGAAGTACGGGGACCGACTCTTCAGCAATTTTTAAATACATAATTACATCATCAGCATACAAACTAATAATTCTTTCCACACCTCCAATCTCAAGTCCCTTTATCTGTGGGTGCTCTCTTACTCTCACAGCAAGAGGCTCCAGCGCAATAGCGAAGAGAGCTGGGGAGAGAGGACAGCCCTGTTGAACTGATCGCTGCTGCGGGAAAACGGCAGACTTATCACCATTCGTCAAGACAGAACATGATGGACTTTTATATATCAGTTCTACCCACGTAATAAATATTTCACCAAATCCGAACCTGACTCAAACATATAAGGCCATTCGACCTGGTCGAAGGCTTTGTGCGCATCAAGGGACAACACTGCTGCCCCTTTAACATTGCTGTGGTCAGTGTAGATGGTATCGAGGAGGCGTCTGACATTTGAAAAAGAGAGTCTACCAGGGATAAACCCTGTCTGGTCCGGGTGAATAATGGAATCCAAATATTTATTTAATCGAGTTGCTAAGACTTCTGTAATTACTTTCCAGTCAAAATTTTGAAGTGCAATTGGCCTGAAGTTAGCGGAGTCAGTTTCATCCCTGCCCTTTTTTAAAATGACAGAAGTATTAGCTTCGTAAAGGGTTTTGGGCTGATTTTTTTGGTTTTTAGAATTATGTATCACTCGGAGGAAAAGTGGAGCGACAACATCACAAAATCTTTTATAAAATTCAGAGCTGAAACCGTCAGGACCAGCTGCTTTACCCAATGGAAACGATTTTATAGCTGTGATAACTTCCTGCAGTGTAAAGTCAGCATCAAGGTTATTTTTAGCAGCATCACTCAGCCTCGGCAGTGTGAGAGGGTCAAAAAAATCATTAAGATCAGATTGCGTAATGTTGTGTTTTGATGAGTAAAGCTCACAGTAAAACTCTCTGAAGCGCTGGTTGATATCTGCTGGGTTAGTTAAAAGAGTGCCTGTCTTTGATTTAATATTATGAATCATTCTGGAAGCTTCGGCCCCTTTTAGTTGTCGAGCCAGCAATTTACCAGATTTATCCCCCAGTTCAAAGTGTTTTTGCCTGAATTTTAGTAATAGAGTATTTATCTGATTACTCAAGATGCTATTACATTCATACTTAAGCTTCAATATTTCTCTGTAGTCATCTGATGATTTTGAACTTTGGTACTTTTTCTCTAGTGTCGTAAGGGCACAATTAATCTCTAATCTAAAGGCGCTTCTCTTTCTCTCTTTTAAGGGCTGACGTGTAGGAGATTATGTCACCACGTAAAACAACCTTAAGTGTTTCCCAGAGTGTAGAATCAGAAACTTCTCCATTATCCTATATGTCTACAAAGTCTTTCAATGTGATACTTGATACTTTTTACAAGGCTGTCATCACTCAGAAGGTTCGGATTAAAATGCCATGAATAAGCTTGTTTGGGGAAAGAAAGCTTCAACGACGTAGTTAAGGGACTATGTTTGGAAATTAATATGTTATGATACCTTGAATTGCTAATATGAAAGATGAGATTAGAGCTCATCATAAAGTAATCTATTCTACTGTAGGATTTGTGAACGTTGGAATAAAATGAATAATCTCTATCAGTAGGGTGCTGAATTCTCCAAATATCAACTAAATTCCTAGATTTAAGCAAGTTATTTAGAAGCTGTACTGATGAAATTTCTGGAGGTGGGCGTGAGGACAGTCTGTCTAGGTAGGGATCCAAGTAACAGTTTAAATCTCCTGTAACAATAATGTTTGAGTCATTGTCATCTGGTAAAAGATCAAAAACTTTCTTAAAAAAATTTGGCTCATCTGTATTCGGACCATACAAGTTAAGGAGTGTTAGCTGAATTGAGTTTATTGCACCAGAGACCATTATATACCTACCCAGAGGGTCCTTGACCATGGATGTTAGCCTAAATGGAACATTTTTCTTAATAGAAGGGCCATGCCGCGAGCGTGAGAGGTAAACAGTGATTGGTATATTTGAGATATCCAGTTGCACTTCAACTTATGTTGCACGCTGGTTTTAATGTGAGTCTCCTGCAGGAAAATTATATCTGCTGATAGAGATTTTTAATGTTTAAAAACTCTTCCCTTTTTGACTGCACTACCAAGCCCCTTAATGTTCCATGACACAAACACTAAATCTCTTCCTCCTACTTGTATACTACTCATTGACCTCTGAAAAAAATGTAATTTAAGAACAAGTATAGTTGAAACCCTGAGAAAAGTCACTACAACAGAACTGGTAGTTATGAAACAAAAAAATAATATTAGCCACACATCTGAGCCACAACAACAGGAACACACAGAACATTCCCTTTCCCACCCTCGCTCCCACACCTGCATCCCCCTGAACATGACACGTCAATTCCTTTACCTGAACAGGAGCTGCCGGACAAATAGTAGTAGTAATCCTAAACGCAACCCCTCGACCACAACAAAGCATTTGCATGTTAAATTGAAATTAAACAACCCATTAGAAATATGTAAAAAACACACAAGGTTTAGAAGATAACTCTGTGCCAATACTAAAGGCTTCCATCAATACTAAAATGCAATCAAAATGAATATGACAGTCTTAAACATTGTCAGACCAAAACACTTTTTTTTTTTTTTAGTTTGGCGCTTCTGACTAATAGTCAGTGAATAATCCCACCTTGTAAAGTGTACACAGGTATCATTGTGAAACCAAACTGATGTATCCTTTTACTCTCTCTCATCTGTCCTGCTCTCCTCCAAAAAACAAGTCGCTTCTTCAGGGTCATTAAAGATGACTGGCGCATCCTTGTCACAGCTGTAAACATGAAGCCTGGCTGGTAGCGTATGCTTGACTCCTCCATCCCGTAGAGCTTGCATCACATCTCAGAAAGCGCGGCGCTGGGTCATGACTTCACTGGTGTAGTCCATAAAAATCAAAACTTTATTCCCCTTGTACTCCATGGGTTGCATTCTGCTGCAACATAGGATCAATTCTTTCACCTGAAAGTGATGGATTCTGGCCATAATGATGCGTGGCTTGGTACCAGGAGCCGGCTTAGGCTGTAAAGAGCGATGTGTTTGATCCACTTTAACTGGATACGGGAAATGCTCTTTGCCAAGCAGCTCAGGAATATGTGTGGAGATGAACTCAGTAGGTCTGCCTTTTTCAGCCCCTTCTTCAATGCCGACAATCTTAATATTGTGCCTGCGAGAGCGGGCCTCCAGGTCCTGTAGTTTGGTTTGAAGTTGATTCCCATACTTTGTTAAATCCGTAAACTTGGCTTCCTGTCCCTCCACACGCACATTAATGGCGCTCGTAGCTTGTTCTTGACACGCTTTTGCAGATCAGTCTGTACCGAGAGAAGGGCTTGGAGCTTTGTCTCAAAAGCATCTAACGATCATTGATGCCCCGCAGAATAGACTCAGACATTTCCTTACACATCTCCTTGCACATAGTTAATTCTTTGTCTTCTTGAGGTTTAGCAGAGAGATCGCTTCGGCTGCCATCATTAGCATTAGCCCCGCTAGCATTAGCCCCGCTAACATAGCCTTCGATGGTTCTTGGCTGTCCTTTGAGGCATTATTCATTATTCACGTTTGTAATCTGCTACGATTGAGAGGAGCAAAGAGGCAAAAATATCGGCCTGGGAAAATATTTAAAAGGGGTTAATGCAAATGTATTCAGGTTGTGGCAGAGAGCACAAGCCAAAAATGTCTACATCTTACAACCACGTACAAGCACCCCCCACCCTCTGTCCATTTAAGAGGAGGAAGAAAACTGTCCTTTATGATAATGCTTATGGTTAGGACAGGCTGCTCTTAGTTCTGCTCCTACAGGCTTAGACTGGGAGACTTCTCATGATACACTGACCTCCTCTCTGCTCCTCCTCCTGCCTGACCTCCACTCTGCTCGTCCACCTGTCTGACCTCCTCTCTCCTCTTCTCCTCTATTCACACCCCAGCAAATACAAGTACATGTTACTGAGGGGCCGTTTACATGGCGTAGGATTCAGTCGACTCCGGGAAGATTTCATCGCGGATTAGCCTTCTGTTAACATGGAAACGGTGCCTAGAGTGCCTGAATCCGGAAACTTTTGATACCAGGGTCCAGGGTGGAATGTTATCGATACGCTCCGCATTTCAGCTCCGTGTTAACGCGAATCGGAGCGTTCCGGGGTAAAATATGACGTGGCATGCGCGCGTAGCCAAGAACCGCCAGTTAACCCACTCCAGGCCAGTTGGTGGCGGTAATGCGCCTCCAAGCTGGTTTGCCAGCCTCTGACACAATAAAGCTGCAGAAAAAGAAGGAACAACCACAACAACAATGGCCGATTTCAGAACAACATACGTGCTGCTAACTGTGCTCAGTTTGCTGTCGCTTCTCCACCAAAAGTTAGACTTACTGCGTCTACAGTCTTACCAGCGGAGACGTATTTCTTATATTCGCCAATGCCTCTTCTTCTTCATCTCATTTAAAGGCTGTCTAAACCGGAAATCGTTTGTGTGCAGGCGCGCCACTGTTTCACTACAGCTCTACATCACCAGCTACTGGTCTGGCATGGCCACTACAGCGTATTCAGCCGTTCTTGCGGACTCATGTTAACGCAGATCGTTATCATAGCGGCTTCGTCTTAACGCGGAATGATTTTATAACGCAAAGGAGAAATCTTTGCAGAATTAGATCCTAGTGTTGCCGTGTAAACGTACCCTGACTCTGCTTCCCCAGAGTCTTTGTGTTTTATCGCCTCGCAGGTTTTGGTTATGGTAGAGGTTTCTATTATAGGTACTAACAGCTGCAATAGTAGTATATCCATTGTTAATACTTGTATTTGTAGTACAAGTAGTGCTATGGACAGTTATGGACATTTAGTGTTAGTAGTGTAGTGTTATGGACAGTTATGGACATTTGTTCCAGCCATTGGTAATTATTCTAGTAACAGCTATTTTAGTTTTCACCCCTCGACCAGAAAGTGTTCAGCATTGCACTATTACTTAACAAGAGCACTGTACTCAGTAATTAGTGATTCACAGCACATCACCCATTCATCTGTATGCCGAAGTGTAATGTAGGTTTCAAGATTCCTAAGTGAAAATTGTCAACAATACATTGTGTAGCCATCCTGTGAAAGATGTGGGCAGATAGCAGCAGGTTTCCATGTCAACTTCCAATGCTTCAACCATAATGATGCGTGGCTTGGTACCACTTGGTCTCTCTCTCTCTCTCAAGGACATTCAAGCGTTGCTAGCTGTCATTTGTTAGTTTGTTAAAAAATGACTTGCATTAACATTAACAAATGCAACCAGTCCACGAAAGGAATTTAGCCCTCTGCATTCGTTATACCCATCGTTAGCCTGGAAATTGTGTTAAAGTTGCATTTGCAAGTTAACCCAGAAACACTTGGTGGTGTAAACACCTGTATTCACAGCCTGGTGGTGTAAATGACACCTGTATCTACATTTCCCCTGGTGGGGTTTAGTACACCTGTATCTACAGCTGCCCTGGTGGGGTTTTCTACGCCTGTATCTACCACTGCCCTAGTGGTGTAAACTACACCTGTATCTACTGCTGCCCTAGTTGTACATGTGCTGTGGAGAGCATCCTTACCTCCAATGTGACTGTGTGGTACAGCAGCTGCACAGTGGCAGAGAAAAAAGCACTGCAGCGAGTTGTGGCATCTGTGGCTGCTGTCTTCCCTGCATCAAGGACCTCCACACCAGCAGGTGCAGGAAAAAAGCCCACAACATTATGGACGATTCAACCCACCCTGCACATGGACTTTTTACTTCTTTCCCATTAGGCAGGAGACTGTGGCACATCCAAGCTCGGACCACCAGACTGAAAAAAGTGCTATCCAGAAGGTGTTAGGCAAATGAACTCTTGTTGAACAGTTGAAGCCCTGGAATGCACTTGAAATTGACACTTTACTTTTGTGCACATCAGAAATAATATATTTTAGCTATTTATGTGTAGTATTTTAAGGGGAGGGGGCACTTTATCATTATTTTACTAAATGCTGCTGACCACCGGGACCTGAGTACAGTGTTTCGTCTGTCTGCTGTATACTGGAATGACAAATAAATTTTGAATCTTGAACCTCATGTAAACTACACTTGTATACATCTGCCCTGGTGGGGGTAAAGTACACCTTTACCGTGATCCCTTATTTTTCGCGGTTAATGGGGACCGGCGCCCCCCGCGAAAATCGAAAATCCGCGAACTGGAGCCGGAGCCCCCCGAGCCTATCCTAGACCTAGGTACATGTATGTATGTATCTATAAATAGTATATAAGTACTGCAAATGTAATAATTATGAAATAAATGAGAAATATATAAAAGAAAACAATGATTAGTACATGTATACATGCATATATATAGATCGGATACATGTACATGTACGTACTGTAAAACATCTGAAAGAAAAGAATGTACAAAGTAAACAAAACACACACACGTGCATACGTACTAACAGCTGATACGTACTCTCTCCTCTCTTCATTCGTGACGCTTATCCATCGTATACGTACACACGAACACACGCACATCTACTCCCAGCTCTCTTTTCCTCTCATAGGCACAAGAAACGAATCAGTTCTCTCTCTCTCTCTCTCTCTCTCTCTCTGTGGTCTCGAGCATCAACACACAAACACACGTGCATGCATGAACTGACATTTCTACATTCTCTCTCTCTCTCTCTGGCAGCTGCGGCCTCTCGTCTGCTGTGGGGTGGATTTTTGCTTAATTTCCGCGATTTTTTCTTGATTTTTTATTTTTTGATGAATATTTCTGAAAAATCCGCGAATAACTAAAACCGCGGAACTTAAAGCGCGAATTGGCAAGGGATCACTGTATATACAGCTGCTCTGGTTGTGTAAACTACACCTGTATCCACAGATGCTGTAGTGGTGTTAACTACACCTGCATCTACATCCGCCCTTGTGGTGGTAAAACTAAAGCAGCATCTACAGGTGCCCTGTATAGATAGATGTATTACAGGCATTGATAGGATTAGTGGATTACCAGGTATTAAACATTTACATCAGGAGATGCTTTGAGGGATAATGTGGATATTCTATTGTAATTCCCAGTGACAGTAAAGACAAGAGATCAAATATTACTTCAAGACTTTATTACTAAACTTTGTCTAAATTAACAGATGGTGTCCACAGGTTGTTCTAATATCTTGCAGTGAATACAAAAAAACGGTACAAAAATCACTTGTTGGTGTGTTCTAGAAACATCATTAGACAGCTCTTTGTTAATCAAAGTTCACTGACAATAATATTAAGCATTTTAAACATTCATTTTCCCCTTCAAGTATGCTACTATCCAAAGTGACTAGTGTAAAATTGGCAGAGGAAATACAATATGTTCATGAATATTTACACATTGAAGGTCCAATATTGTTTGAGTGTGTGTCAAACAAAAACAAAAAAAAAGACTGAAAAACAGACTTGCTGTTGCCGACAAGTGTGTGCAGAGACATGCACACAGTGATGTGACTGACTGGTTTAAAAGTTTTTAAAAACAGCAAAACAAGATTAGAACAGTTCAGTGACAGAAAAAATATTTAAAAATTGAACTGGTCAAAACATGCAGCGCTCCTCCACTGGTCCTGCCCATGTTTGCTGTGATCCACAGATAACACTAAAGCACTCTCACATTGGTTTCCCTGACGGTGATCTGTTCTGAAATTAAGAAGAGATAAAAAGGACCACAGGAAACCGACACATGGAAATGTCACCCGAATAACTTCAGTCTTGGAAAAAAAAAATGGTGGGAACACAAGGCCCAGTTACAGCCAACTCACTTCAGTCATCATGAAGACAGATGTCAATAACATTGAAAACAGTTCTACAACGGTTGTGAAACCAATACTTCAATGTGCAAGGGTTGGGACACAAGGAATGGGACTTTATGGAGATGTCTACAAGCTTGGTCTCTTCTCACATGTATGATGGGGTACAGGGTCAGATGTTTTTTTAGTCTGGATTTGATAAATAAGCCTACTAATTTTTTTCTTTTTTAAATATATTTAGTAGGGGCACTGTTGATGAGTTGATCATTACAATATTGGCCATGTTGTCACTGTAACGAGTGTAACATGAGTCACGGTTGAGTCGGTTTTGGTATGTTTTCATCACAGTGGAGTTAAGTTGTTACTGACCAAATGTAAAGGTGTTGTGGGTTAGTTCAAAGGCTGAAAATGGACAGAGCAGACAGTGTTACAACTCCTGCTCCAACTGACCTGTAGACTGAAACTGAACTGCACCTCGGGATGCAGGAGTTTGACTGATAAAGAATGTCTATATTCAGATCGTTACAGTACACTTCCTGTTGGGTTTATTGAATGGTTTTAGGAGACTGTATTTGTGCATCTGGACTTGATTCTTCCAGATCTACAGACCTGGTACACTGACCTGTGCAGATGGGTCTGGTAATAAGACACTGGTCACATGTAAGGACTTCATTTTCAAAACTTCTCAAAGATCACTATTGAACCACACCCACTGCCCTCCATCTATAAGATTTTACAATTTTTCTGATGCATGTTCGAAACTTCATGAGTATTAAAACATATTTAGCCACTGAAAGAATAATAATTCATTCATGATCTGAACCCGCTTTATACTCTCTAGAGTTGCAGGGGTCACTGGATCCTGTCCCAGCTACTTATGGGCAAAGGCGGGGTATACCCTGGACATGTCACCAGTTCATTGCAGGGCTGACATATGGAGGCAATCACTCTCACATTGACACATATGGGCAAATTAGATTAACCAATGAACCTAGCAGTGCATGTCTTTGGGCGGTGGGAAGAAGCCACAGTACCCAGAGAGAACCCACGCAGACACGGAGAGAACATGCAAACTCGACACAGAAAGGTCCCACCAAGAATAATAATTAAAATAATAACAATAATAATAATTTTAAAAAGTCTACTGGTTGCACCAACACTGGTTATATTTACCTGGGTTTTGAGAACTTGAATTTATAAGGTACCATACATCTTTTCATATTCAATAGTATTTAATCAGTTTCAATGCAATGTCATAAAATAATAATTTTCAGTACCCAGCCTTGTCTGTTGATGCTGTTTTGTGATATGTTTGAAATTAGTGGACACACGGTTAGTGAGTGGGCCTTGAGTTTTGACGATTTAATACATTTTTAAGGGGTTTACATTAAATGAGTGTGTTCACATGCATACCAATGATCCAACAGTGGAAATTCAACAATCGATTCATTTGTTTGGATAATTTCAGGATGATTCATTGGATGTAGTTCATTGGTGTCTGAGATGAAAGTGACTCTGGCATCAGGCCTCAAATGAAAATGGCTAAACTCAAACTGAAGACATGGACCAGCATGCTGTAAACACTCTGGTTGTGGACTCCCCCTGGAGGATGTTTTTTATGATACTGTGGACACTGTGCAGCCACCACGGCGTCATTTATCCTTCATCAGCTTCATCAGCCAGCTGAGTGTCTCTTTGGTTGGACTGAACCAAGTTGATGATATAGATTTTACGATCGCTACTTAAGCCCAGTCACTCATAAAATGCAGATGTGGCGGACAGATGGTGGGGTTGTGCACCTCGGCTTCAACACTATGATACTGAAACATTTCAGGAGATTAAATACACACAGCATCTTCTTTTCCTTCTAAATGAGCTTCCTTTTTCTAACAGTGCAGACTGACTGGTTTCATCATATACAGCCTTATTCTATGTGTATATACATGACATGTACAAACAGAATTTTGGCAGACATGCATTTCAATGGGTCATATCTTTTTTGTACCCTAATATAAGCATAGAGTGCAGAGATCACTAACAGTCCAGTATATACAAAAATATACATAATCTACACAGAGACACTGAAAAACTGCTGAAGCGCCACATAATGATTTACACATAAGACATAAGCTCACACAAACAAAAACTAGCAACATTTTTTTTTTCATACTTCATGATTGTAAAGATTCATACAGCAATTCCATGGTACAGATAGAAAAGTGGGAATGACATCTATTTTTCTTCAACAGCTGATAGTTGTTTTTCTGTAGCCACACTGGCCTTTGTATCATTTTTTTGTTGAGAGCAAAAACTGAGAAGGCAAAGAATGAGATAATGAACCGTCATTGTCAAAAAATAAAACACACTGTCAAAGAGACCTTTAGGCCTTGGTTAAAATATATCATGTACATGGATCTCAGAGATACACCCATCAACTCAGCAAAGTAAGCTGTAGTGAGGCAATGTTTCAAAAACATGTAAATCACACTGTCTTTTCATGCCTCAAAAAAAAAACAAGTAGACAGAAATGGGTGTAGTGAACATTGTCAACTGCTTCCATTTTCTGTTTGTGACTTTAGAGACGAATATGAGACAATTAGGCTGATGGTCATAAATAGAAGCCTTTTTAGTCTTAAACTGTTGGTTCTTTAGATTTCACTTAAAATACTTCAAATAGGCAATCAGCCATTTTCTAAGGATTGTAAAAAAATACAGGTCCAAAATCAAGGAAAAATGCACCATTGAAACAAATGTCATCCCTGTAGATGAGCTTTGACAGACCCTGAGATTGACTCCACTTTGAACATTCAAACTTGTCAGGGGTTAAAAAGCCTCCTCTACTGACAGACCAGATGAGGGAAACCTACAGTAGAATTCATGTCATTTTAATATTCCAAAAGACATAGTTGTGACATTTATTTCAGATTTGGTAATTATTTGTAGTTCATCTCATATTCTACTTATGTCATTGTTTCTCTTAAAATATGGCTGGGTCAAATGTGCACAAAACATTTTTTTGTCTTGTGGACAGTTCATGATTTTAATCATTTTTATGTGAACCTGAGACGAAAAATTATTCAAAAGTAAAACTAGTAATATGATGAGTTTAGGAGAAGATAAACATACTTTAATTTTCTAAAAACCTTTCCAAGAAGCAGGTCTCCTAACTGAAATTGTTTATATACAGGATGTCCCAATTTTTTTTTGACCATGTAGTCAATGATGTCAAATTTTTTGGGACACCCTGTATAACAGCCCAGAGTTACCACTCCAGTACAGTTTATCTTGTCATCACCCATTTTGATCTCATAACAGCTAATTTTCAAAGGATGACGAGTTTGCAACTCTAAAAAGTCAATGACTTTTCCAAAACTTTAATCAATTTGAATTCCATGAGTTTTCCAGGCATGGAAAATGCTTTCATGATAGTGGGAGTTGTGTACTTGATATTACAGATTTGGTATGTTCAACACTGGAGTATAACTCTATAACTTTATTCTACTGGGACTCAGAGCTCATACTTCCAGATGAATTTAGCTTAAATCGCAATTGACAAGTAAGTCAATGTTCAGAAAATCAAAGCAGTTCAATGTTTGACCTTTAAGCTAACAACAGTAGCTGTATGGTGTGGGCGATGGCTGACAAATTTATTATGGATCATATGGACAACATAAAGATATGTAGGTTATTTAACAGTACCGAGGTATTCTGGGTATCTGCTCAAAAGAAATGCACAGCCAAAGGTGCAGAGACAGAAATGTGAAAGCTATGGCTACAAAAACTGAGCTTAAGTTGACGAGATTCTGCGAGTTTGTTTCACTCTGCAAAAACTTAACTTGACTTAACTGATTCAGCTTCATGATGCAATAGCCAGGGAAAATAAAATCTATGTCTGTCTGAACTGAAATCATGTTTCATAACAGATGGGGGGTTTTTTTGCCTTCAGGATAGGTACGATTAGGAAAAACAGCAATGAAATGAAACAAGCTTTCACAACTCTCACAATGGTACAACCAGGGAACATGGATTTAGTCCACAAAGGGATCATTCATTCATCTGGAATGGAGTGAGTGAGTGTGTGTGTGTGTGCGTGCGTGCACGCAACACACACATCAGGCCAGCTTGTGTATTAAGACTTGTGTGAAGTTCATCTTTACTGATCCAGGTCTAGCAGAAACTCTCATGGTGACTGTCTTTGGACTGGTAGGACTTGAACCTTTCACAGCAGTTAGAAGATGCCTTTATTCCACCGCAAGGCTTTTCTTGTAATACATTACAATAAACTAAAAATTAAATAAGAAATTGTGGCTGTTTAAAACCAAACATGGGAGAAGAGTGTTGGGTGCTCATTGCTCATCTTTAAAGAAATGAATTGTTTCTGGAATAAAACACCATGTGACCACAGTGACTCAAATGGGCTGTGCTGCTTCTTCCTAACATTCAAAACCATCATGGTAATGCCAGTTTTTTTTCTCCTTTTACAGTCTGAGTACACCATGGCAGCAGGACACTGGGCTTTAGAAGAAGATGACGTCCTCCTTGGTGAGGTCTTCAGTGATGAGTTTGTAGGGTGGGGGGATGCTGTGACTGTGGCTGAGCCCATGAATGTTTATCTGCACATGGGCTTGGCTGTTGGTATCCAGGCCCTGCTGGCTGTTGGTACCCAGGCCCTGCTGGCTGCTACTACTCAGGCCAGGAGGGGAGAGAATGGGAGGCTGCTTGGAGGCCAGAAGGTGGGTTTGAGTAGGAGGCATAGGGGGCTTCTGGATGCTGGGGAGGTGGGTTGAGGTATTCTGGGTGTCTGGTCCACTGTTCTCGAGATGACTGAACTCATCTGTCAGGAAAATGCCAGTGAGGAGAGTAAGAAATTACTGCAGGCTTTCTACACATTTCTACATGATAAATCCAAGACTTTTTAAAACCATTATGACTGTAATTTCATGTCCATACTGGAAAAACATACAAAGGATATAAAGGAAAATTGTAGTTCAACAATGAATTGAAACAGTCTCATTTAAGGAGACAACAGTGACGCTTTTGATGTCAACCCAAAACAACAGTGGGTGATGGCAGGTCTTAAATCAAAAATTATCATGACAGATGCTAAACTATTATGTTTCAGTTCAAAAGCTGATTTTTGGTCCTGAGTGAAAGTTGAAGAAACCAGATAGTTAAGACAAAAATAATGTACTTTAAAAGATGTTAAGAAAACAATGTAAAGGGCATGAGACAAAACCAGGAGTAGTCTGAGCTGAGTTTATGAATTTAGTGCTTATTTTGTTCATCCACCAGTGCAATCCAGTGAGGGCTGCTCGTCTTTCAGACAGGGGAAGCTCATTGTCGGCTTACATCAAAAAAAAAAAAAAAAAAATTGTCAGGTTATTTAACACTTTCAGTGCCATGGGCCGATTAAATCGACTTTACGAAAACAACCTTTAAAGTGCCACGGGCCGATCAGATCGGCTTTGGAGAACACGCCACATTTGTGTACAAACAAACCATCCACCCCCATTTCTTTCTCACATTTCGATGACGTTCTTTCTGTGTCCCCCTTTTGAGACCAAGCAGACGGGAATTTGAGGTCACGCGACCGAATAATATTTTTATATCTTTTTAATGTTTCTTATTCTCCGGTGTTTCATCAGAGGGAGCCCTCCATGCCGGGGGGCGGCTGTGGACTCCGGGGGCTGTGGCGCCTTCTCTCACTGGGGTCCGCTCCTTTCTGGTGGGTGGGGGTCCCAGTTGGCCCTCTCCCACTAGTTGGGATGCGGGGCTGTGTTGCTGGTGCCTGGTCGCCGGGGTCGGCGGCTGCATCCTGGTGCGGATGGCTCCCTGAGACAGCGCCTCCTAAATTGATGTTTTACTTTTACTTGTACATTTTTGTTCTGGTCTACCCGTGCTCAGTCAGTCTTCTTAAGTATGTGTGAGCTTGTGGGTTTGCATGTATATGTGTGTGTGTGTGTGTGTGCGGGTGAGTGGTGGGGGGGGGGGGGCGGTACTGATTTTTAAACTGATATGTAAAGCACTTTGTGCTACAGTTTTTAATGTATGAAAAGTGCTATATAAATAAAGATTATTATTATTATTATTATTATTATGAATTATGCAAATTACGATCAATAATGAATCAGCTGCATCCGGTGCGTTTTGAATCTAATTAGCAATCGGTCGGATGTTACCGAGCGGTTTCCTGCAGGATTCTTCAAATATTATAAAAACGACGCGAAATACTGAAAAACGGCCAAATTCTGTAGCACTTTTAAGGCTTATTAGCCCCTTAACTGTCTGGCACTTAAAGAGTTAAACATACATTTGGTCCTCCGTTCCTTTTAAAGAAAATGGTCAGTGACCTTATCCTACCAAGTAGTCGTCTTTTCCAGGGACTGGAACAGTGTCCTCTCAATGTCCAGCAGAGCTAGGCTGCTTAGATTGCCTTGGCCCATTGTGTTGTGAGTGTAAGACTTCAGCCTTTTTAAACAAGAGATGCTCCTTTCACTCCAACCCAGCCGACAGTTTGATTGATTTAACTATCTACAAAACGATATTAAACTCGAACAAGAAATGATTAAATTATGTAACTGAAACAAGAAAACGCTGAAATTATGTTAAATTGAAAAAAGGAAGTACAATGAGTGTGTTTTATTTACAGTGCAAGAAATGAACGAGTAATTTCGTAGTGGTTTCTCTCTCTCTTTCACAGCAGAATGCGCGGCTGTATTAAACTGAACTGTGTCAGTGAAGGAGTAGATCTCAAAATAACTGTCAATCAAACGGGATTCAGCCTTTCGACTGATCCTCCAATCAGCACGTGGGATTCTGGTGTCCAGCCCGGCCAAGCTCTGCCCACAGCTCCATTCACCCCCAGAGATGCCCGGCGTCCGGGGGCAGGACAACATCGTGGCATTTATCCAATTACCGTCCAGTTTTGAGGCAATGAAAAAAACTGTTCCACTCAGTCCCATTGAAGCCCATAGACGCCTGGCGTCTACGGACAAATGCACTGAGCAGCGATTGTATGAGAAAACAGCACAACGTGAATGTATGAGAAGTGAACAACATCGCGTCCGTTGATTTGTGATAAAGCTGATTCTGAATGAACTCCTCTGTGAGATGAACTTGTTCTAACACATTTGCAGTCAATAAAATGTCAACACAACCGTACATATTTAACCATTAAATTTTCGTAATTTTAGGGGAAGCTGGGCTTCCCTTGCAGTCTATGAGAAATCGCCTCTGGTGCAATCTGAGTTGTTATTCAACAAGTGAATTAATAATGTTTGCAAATAACCCATAGGCCGGCCCATCCATCCATCCATCTTCCTCTGCTTATCTGGGTCACGGGGGCATCAGCCTGGGCGGAGAAGCCCAGACTTCCCTCTCCCCTCCACTTCTTCTAGTTCCTCCGGGGGGATTCCAAGGTGTTCCCAAGCCAGCTGAGAGATGAAATCCCTCCGGCGTGTCCTGAGTCTGCCCGGGGTCTCCTCCCGGATGCATATGCCCAGAACACCTCACCAGGGAGATGTCCAGGAGGCATCCTGACCAGATGGCCAAACGTCTCAGCTGACTCCTCTGGATGTGGAGAAGCTGTGGCTCTACTCTGAGCCTCTCCCGGATGGCCAAACTCCTCACCCTATCTGTAAGGGAGAAGCCAGCCACCTTGCGAGGAAAACTTTCCACTGCTTGTATCTGCGATCTTGTCCTGTCGGTCACCCATACAGCATATGGACCCCGTACTCCCACAGTACCCCCCCAAGGAGATCCTAAGGGACACGGTTGAATTCCTTCTCAAGATCCACAAAAGACATGTGGATTGGATGAGCAAACTCCCATGAACTCTCTAGGAGCCTGTAGAGGGTGAAGGGCTGGTTCAGTGTTCCATGACATGAAAACCGCATTGTTTCTCCTGAATTTGGGGTTCCACTATCAGTCGGACTCTCCTCTCTAGTACCCTGACATAGGCCTTCCTAGGGAGGCTGAAGAGTGTGATCCCCCGAAAGTTGAAACACCCCCTCCGGTCCCCCCTCTTGAAAAGGGGAGTCACCACCCCAGTCTCCCAATTCAGAGGTACTGTCCCTGCCCTCCACGCAATGTTGAAGAGGTGTGTCAGCCAAGACAGCCCCACAGTATCCAGAGCTTTGAGGAACTCGTGGCGGATGTCATCCACCCCTGGACCTCTGCCACGAAGAAGTTGTCCAGCTACTTCGGACACCTCAGCCCGGGTGATGGGCAAGCCCGCACCCGAGTTCCAGGGCTCTGTTTCTGCCACAGAAGGTGTGAAGGCAAGGTTTAAGAGATCCTCTAAGTATTCATTCCACCATCCGACGATGTCCCCAGTTGAGGTCAGGAGAACTCCATCACCACTGTAAATAATGTTCGTGGTGCCTCGCTTCCCTCACCTGACAGTTTGCCAGAACCTTTTTGAGGCCAACCAAAAGTCAAGCTCCATGGCCTCACCAAACTCCTCTCATGCCCGAATTTTAGCCTCTGCAACTGCATCCAACAGATAAGTGGTTTGTTCTTTTACTAAAACTGGTATGACTGTAATCACCCAGATGTGATTATGAAGGAGCAGGATTAGCACAAAGATCTGTGTCAGCAGTACAGTAGCGCATGAATCACAGCGAGGCATGTGGAACTGATAGGTGTTTACAAAGGGTGGAGCTGGGCATGGAGCCTGATTTACACCCACTGCTGCTGGGTGGGGTTCAGGTGGAGAATGTGTGTGTGTTTAATAATGCAGCAGGATAAAGGGAGCTGATGGAGTCGGTCACTGAGCAGTAACATACCTGTGTACTGATGAAGGGAATGTGGCTGAGGGGGGGCCGACAGGGACAGCTGCTGGTGGGGGCTGATGGAGTGCTTGGCCTTCAGGATGTGGTCATCCCGAGCAGACAGCTTCAGTGGCAGCATTTGTTTCATATCCGCCGAGGCTGAATGGAGGAGAAGGAAGGAGACAAACACAAATACAAGGCGGATTTCATTCATCAGATGATACTTATTAAGACAAAAAACTACAGGTTAATAAGGTTATTAACATTAAACTAGAGGTTATTAAGATTATTAAGACTAAACTAGAGGTTATTAAAGTTATAAACATCAAAGTCGAGGTTATTAACATTAAACTAGAGGTTATTAAGGCTATTAAGACGAAAGTACAGGTTATTACGGTTATTAAGACTAAACTAGAGGTTATTAAGGTTATTACTATTAAATTAGTGGTTATTAAGACTAAGCTACAGGTCACTGCAGTTCAATTGGACACAGTTTGTTCTATCAGAGTTCTGAACCAATTTGGATGTTTATGTGATCCTAATGAACCACCTAAACTGAGCTGATGAGGTCAAGCTCATGTCAGGCACAGATGGCTTGGACACTGATGAACACTAAAATCCATGAGAGGGAATGTAAAGCTATATATCACAAAAACTTTCTCCATCACTACTGAACATATGGAAAAGACATATTCTACATTAAGCTTTGGTAATATATCAAATTAGTTTGATTATTGAGACCTTTCTTGCTAAACAAAAATTAATTTGTTGCAGTAAGTAGATTGTGAATATGAACTGTAAGTGTACCAGTATATCCTCCTGAGACCCATCAATGCATTTTTGTCCTCTGTAGGGGACAAAAGTTTCAGTTTTACTTAAAAAATGCTGTCCATTGCAAAGGACATTGCATTAAAATATATAAATAGAAATTTAAAAAAATATATATCTGAAATCTTTTTTGCATTATGCAGTTTCCAATCAAGAAAATTGTTTAATGTAATAAAGGACAAACTTTCACTTTCCTGAGTCTCAGGAGGATATAGTTTAGTAAGGGTAATTAATTAATTTTTAGTAAAAAGTAATTTCCATCTTCTCAAACTTAAGACAATATGTGATTCAGCCTCAATACTCCGATTCAAAGATATTTATATTTTCCAATTTTCTTTACTTTGAAGAACTCGATTTGACAACATACACAAACCCTTTAGTGACTTCTCTTGAATGGAAAACATATTTGTATGTTCATAATTTAGCATCATTGATGTTTTGTAATATTTCTTATATGTGTACATTCGGTGTTGTGCTGCTACTGGCACCTTCATTTAAAAGGGATCAATAAAGTTCTATCTAATCAAATTTTTATATTTTATTGCATTTCACTCTAATTCAAACAGATCTCAAAACAAGGTACTGGAGGTTATACTGTGCAGAATTGTTTTTTTTTTGTTTTTTTTTTTTACCTCTGCCAAGGAGACCAGAGGTAATATGATCACTTGTGTTTCTGTTCATCTGTCTAGAAGCAGGAAGGCAAAAACTACAGAGCCTTTTTCTTTTTAAATTTGGTAGAGGGGTAGGATGTGGACTAAGGACAAACCCAGTCAATTTCGGAGAAGATCCACAAAAAAATTTTTTTAAAGGGTTTAGTTAAATTCGTGAAGTTGGCAGAGGTAGTTATATACAATATATAGTTATATAGTAAAATAAATAATAAATAAGTAGATAATTGTAGGAGATGTGTAAATAATGCTGAGGCCATTGGCCTGGCACCAGTACTGCTGACGTGGAACATTCTTTTCATTCAGTCACTTTTTATAAATGTTCTTTGTGTCATCTTCACTTACTGTGATGACCTTAAATGCAGATACATAATATGACTTAGTGCCCAACATAGAATTAGATTTATGAGAGAGATCAGCATGAGTTTTGGTATAGACTCTGAGTCAGTGTTTTAACTAAAACACCATTTATTTTTTGTCATATTTTACTTATTACTCAAGTGTTTTAGTTTTAGTTTACTAAGATCTGGAACATATATGATATTTCAGGATTTCAGTGTTTGGGGGTATTTGGGATTTTACACCTATAAAATCGCCTACAGATTCAGTTTTAGAGAGAGTTCATCCTCTGTTACCATTTGAACACATGTAGCTGCTGTGTACAACAACTTACAATATAAAAGTTTTGCATAAATCTTGTTTTGTCCCTAATTATTCTGAATAAAGGCTCAGTAAATGCTTAGATTTTCTACAATGACTGTTCACATAGACATCTGCAAACACCATGGACAAAATCTTTTTGCTGTATGAACTTGTTTTTCATTGCGGACAAGAAATTTGTTTACATTTCCATTTTGCTTCTATTCTAGGGAGACCAAACATCCTCTTTTTCCCTTGCATGTCTTCTTTTCTCATCCTGTTCCTGTTTTAATGACACTGTAAATGTTAAAAGATTTAGATGCGTCATGGCAGAGTAGTTTGTCTATAATTACTGTCTCATTTTGGTCACTGATGAAAACTAATGATGAGAATTCATATTAAATGAAATGTGCCAAACTGAAAACCAGCAGACTCAAGTGACTGGCAGATATATATATATATTTCTATTAATATATACAGGGTGTCCCATAAGTTTCCATACATGGGAGACATAATACATATGGTTCTAACATGTATTTCTTTATATTTCTTCTTTATAGTTCTTCAGCAGTGGAGGACATGCATTGAAATGTGTTCCCGACAAAATGGCAGTCATATAGAGCATATTATATATATAAAAATGGTTTATGTCAAGAAACGTTCATTTTTCCTATATATGGAGACTTATGGGACACCCTTATATATATATATATATATATATATATATATACATATATATATATACACATATACATATATATATATATATATATATATATATATATATATATATATATATATATATATATACATATACACATATATATATATATATATATATATATATATATATATATATATACACATATACATATATATATATACATATATATATATATATATACATATATATATATATATATATACATATATATATATATATATATATATATATATATACACACATATACATATATATATATACACACATATATATATATATATATATATATATATATATATATATATAATAGGAGCTTTCAAACACAAAGCCAACTGTAGTAAAAATGATAAAAGGTGCGGTCAGCGGCCTGTCTCTGCTGTGGTCATTCCTCACCGGTGGGTTAGGGTTAGGGTCAGGGTTAGGGTTAGGCCTGTCTGCTGTGGTCACTCCTCATCGGTCGGTTAGGGTTAGGGTCAGGGTTAGGGTTAGGCCTGTCTCTGCTGTGGTCTTTCCTCATTGGTGGGTTAGGGTCAGGGTTAGGCCTGTCTCTGCTGTGGTTG
Organism: Sphaeramia orbicularis; assembly: GCF_902148855.1. Taxonomy (NCBI): domain Eukaryota; kingdom Metazoa; phylum Chordata; class Actinopteri; order Kurtiformes; family Apogonidae; genus Sphaeramia; species Sphaeramia orbicularis. The sequence continues at coordinate 49,980,701 of NC_043960.1, read as the reverse complement.
TTCCTCACCGGTGGGTTAGGGTTAGGGTCAGGGTTAGTGCTAGGCCTGTCTCTGCTGTGGTCATTCCGCACTGGTGGGTTAGGGTCAGGGTAAAGCCTGTCTCTACTGTAGTTGTTCCTTACCGGTGCTGTCGCAGCGCTGCGATGCTTTTCCGCTCTTGCCTCCTTTCCCTTTGATGCTGCTGAGGGCAGCCAGCTTGGTGGGGATCTGCTGCTGCACCCCGACCGCTTTGTGCTGCTGGTTGGTGGTGCTGAACAGATGCAGCGGCACTTCCGTCTTCAGGGGAAGGGTGGAGGAGCCCGCCTCCCGCCTCAGCATCACCTCGGGACGCTCTGGGTAGTCAGCCGGTGCCATGGACAGGCTAGTGCGTACCAGGGGCTTCTGGGGCAGATCGGAGACACCAGGGGGGCTGGTGAGGCTGGAGGACAGGAGGAGGTCCCCATTCAGACTTCCAGACAGAGGAACCACCTGAAGGAGGCACAAGGACAGGGGAACATCAGAGGCTTACACATGAAACAAGTCTTCAACCGACGCAAAAAATACGACTTCAAATTGACAGAGGATGATCTCCCAACTCTGCACTTAGGGATGGGAATCAATAAGAATTTAACGACACCGATTCCATTATCGATTTTACTTATCGATCTGATTCCTTATCGATTCTCATTGGGTGAGGGAATAAAAGAGTACAAAAAGGTGTGTCTGCCTTAACTGTCTTTTATATTTCCATCTGTGCTAAGAAAATATACCATATACAGTATGTACAAATAATAACAGATGACGCTGGACCCGGTTCGGGGAGGGGGGGTTCTCAAAAAGAACCAGGTCTTGATTCCCATCCCTATCTGCACTGTAATTATCTGTGGTCAGATTCTCTTTGGAATCTGTGTTGTGAAGTGTCGTGTTCACATGGTTTGAGTGAGTGAGTGAGTGAGTGAGTGTGTAAGTACATGCGCTGTGCATTATGTATGAAAGGTACTTTTTTTTTTGCTGCTTAATAGCACAGAAAATACATACACACATACAAACAGAAAGAATAAATCTACTGTGCGACACTGTTCCATTACAGAAACACAATCTGTTGAGGACCAGAATATTTATGGGTATTTATGAGCTCAAGAGGGAATCAGAAACAGATGCGACTGTTTTTGCTGAGCATACACTTTGGTAAGTTTGGTACAGGCTGTTCAAGGACAATACACGAACACATACAGAGACAAAATGAGAAACACAAAACACTCAACAGTCCCTGTGCACATAAAGACCTGTCTAACAAAAACAGATAGGACTGTGGGACAAGCATGAGGAACAAGAACATGGCTCTCATGACATCAGTGAATAGAAGACACTGACTGCATTGTCCCGCTAATTACAGACAGGATGAAAGATGATCTTCACATTAAGTCATCATCCATTCTTCATTCACTGAGAATGAGATGAATTTTTGCCTTCAATGAATGATGAAAATCATCTTTTTACGTTATCATCATAACATACAAACAAAGACCCAATTTCTATTGTAGATTATATGGAGAGGTTTTAATATCTGTTGTTAAAAAACTGAACATAATGTTATTTCATGTTTATGCTCCTCAAAGGCAAGAGATATATTTAAATGAAATGAAAATCCTCCACAAAACTGCAAAAACATTTTTGGACATTTACATAAATGGGTTTATTAATGACTCACTGAAAATGGCTCTTTCTGGCAGGCTATCATTTTCTGTGTGATATTTGTGTTTCTTAGTATTGTGTACTGTAAGATATTTCTTCCATTTTTGGCTTTGTTGAGTGGCAAAAAACATTAGGTACAATTTCTATACAACTATTCTTTCACAGCTACATAGAAATATTTTAGTGAATCAGAAGAAAAAGATGAACTAAGATAACGAAGGCTGCTTTCACACTGCCAGCATTAGCGGTCAGTTCAGATTTATTGCTCGTAGCTGTTAAGCAAATATCGGCCCAATTAACCATCAAATCCCAAAATGAGTGGAGGGCTTGTTTTGATTCCCTCTTCTTTAAGTTAACATCTGGCATCAGTTTTACTGTTCTGCTTGGTATGTGGTCCACACGCTACATGATTGATGATGATGCAGAATACCTCTTGTGGTGATGGGACGCACATGACGACAGTGTTTTATAAGACATGAATGCCATTTGACTGTGAGGAGATACTGGAGCTTAATGGCAGTGCATGAAGGGACAACCTGGGGCAAGAGAGGGGCCCTGCACTGGAGGAAAGTCTCCAAACACCTTCTCCTAAATTCCCCACTTTCCCTTCAGCACTCTGTCATCTTGGCACACAGATGTTCCACTGTTGCCCAGAACAAGGTGATCGGCTTTAAGTAGCGTAAACAGGAGGTTTCCAGGGCAGTACACCATGCAAAGAACCCTGACTGACAGCACATAAACAATTAGCACTGGCTGCCATCCAGAAGCTCCTGTTAATGACAGGCTTGGGTTAGCTAATTATACAGCCAGGTTCACCCCATCCTCAACACTGCCTGGATACTGCCATATTATTCATACCCAGCCAAGTATATCCACTAACACTGCACAAGGTGTAGCCTTGCACACAATGAACATATAAGGATATACAGTACTACTGAACTCCTAAGGTGAAAGAGCGCAACATGAATTAAATATTGACACACAAATGACTTTAAGAGGGCCATATGCTGCTGACTCAGTCCTGTACTTCAGTATGCTGTCAGTACATCTATGAGTAATACAGGCCTACAGTGCAGCACTATACACAATCTACAGCAAACAGGTGGGAAATGGCACAATGACAGATGGCACACAGAATATATCTGCCCTACAGCTAACTGTTCAGCTCTGCACAGCAATTGCTATTATACAAGAAGCGAGTCACAAGCATCTAGGTGTATAAACAGAGAGGGTGTTGAGGTTAAGAGTTACTCATTGGACTTTTTTCAGAAGACAGGAACACAGTCAGACAACAGCGTCATAAATCAGCCCACAGTGGGAGGCTGTAGGAGGGCAGAGATAAGTCAAGGTGCAGAATATGTGGATAAAGGTCACTGTTTCACCAGCACACCTCATGTTGTTCTTGACCATTACAAACTTCTTCATACTTCAGCAATTTTCTCGGCCATGTCCATGGAGTCAATCACCCCAGGTAGCAAATCTATCTAAGGTTAAGGTGTTAAATTTGGGTCTTACATGTACTGCTTTGCTTAAAAGCAGAGGCATTGTTAATAATCACTGATACATTTACTCCCAGTATTCTGCCTAAATGTTTTAGAAATGATCCTTTCACCATCTGACCATAACCTCAAAAACAATTATCATGTTACTTAAACTGGTAAACATTTCGGTAACACTTCACAATAAGGCTCCCTTAATTAACGTTAGTTAGTGCAGGTTACTAATGTTAAGCTATGCTGAGCTTCAGAGTCCGAGCTCAAGCCCACTCTCCCTGTTCCTCTCACCCAAACACAAGTTCCCTGTGCTCCCACGACCGACCAGCCGGGCACCAGTACCGGCAATGACAACGGCGATGGCACTGGTACCAATGATGGTAACAGGTACCAGCAATGGCACTGGGAATGAAATAGCAAACAGTTGTCCTTGTCAACCCCATTAGTAAATGATTACTAGAGACATTATTAACAGCTTATTAATATATAAACAATGTGCTAATTAATGTTGAGTAGTGCATACATGATGAAACTAACTACATTATTCAACTTTTATTGCTGCTTAATAATTTATTAACTAATTTTGAGTAATAAACATGAATTAACAGCTTATTAATAGATTAACAAATATGTTACCTAATAATAATAATAACTTTATTTGTATAGCACCTTTAAAAACAAAGTTTACAAAGTGCTTTGACAGAGGGCACAACAGCAGGATACACGAAGAAAATAAAATAAAAACACTAAAACAGAAGCAACACAATTAGAGAGATGTATGAACAAGTTAATTATCAAACAAGGTCAAATTTAAAATTAAAACTAAAAATTAAGGTTAAAAAGGCAGTAGACATCACATAAAAGCAATTCTATAAAAATGTGTTTTAAGAAGTGATTTAAAAGATGTTACTGATTCCGCAAGCCTTATCTCCTCGGGCAGGCCGTTCCAAAGTTGAGGGGCCCTGATGGAAAATGCCCGGTCACCTTTTGATTTAAGCCTCGACTTCGGAACAGCTAGGAGCCCTCTGCCCGAGGATCTAAGGCTGCGTGCTGGCTCGTAGTCAATTAACATTTCTTGTATATAACTTGGGGCCAGGCCCATTCGAGCTTTAAAAGTGATCAGTAAAATCTTAAAATCAATTCTAAAACATACAGGGAGCCAGTGGAGGGATGCGAGGATGGGAGTGATATGATGGTGTCTGCTAAAACCAGTGAGAAGCCTAGCTGCTGCGTTCTGGACCAATTGGAGGCGAGACAGTGATTTTTGGCTGATGCCGGACAGAAGAGAATTACAGTAGTCAAGTCTGCTGAATATGAATGAGTGGATGATTGTTTCTAGGTTGTGGTGTGGGACTATTGGTTTGATTTTGGAAATAGTTCGTAGCTGGAGGAAACAAGATTGTATAACTTTATTAATGTGTAATTGGAAGGAGAGGTCTGAGTCAAATATTACCCCGAGATTTCTTGCGGTGGGAGTAATGTTTGAGGAGAGGGGACCGAGGCTATTTTTTATTGCAATGGTGGAGTTTGGTGAATAATGATTGATAATACATTATTAAACAGTTAATTAATGCTTAATAATGCACGAACTAATGCTAATTAAGGGAGCCTTATTGTAAAGTGTTACCAACATTTCAGTAGGTGCATTTTCACTCAAGTACTTTAATTTGCATTTTCAATTAGTGCATTCTTTTGAAATGCTTAAAAAATTTAAAAGTCTGTCATGTCGGCTGTTGGACTTTGTCTGTCTTTTCTGTTTTGTTTGTCATTTCCTGTTTTATTTTGTTAAGTTTCCCTCATGTGTCTTGTCTGTTGTCTTTACTTCCTCTCCCTGATCGTGTTCACTTTTTCCCTGATTACCTGTCTCCTCCCTGATTATCTCCACCTGTGTCTCATTGTCTTCCCGCCCTCCTGTGTATTTAATCCCTCAGTCTTCCCCTGTTTGTTTGCCAGTTTGTGTTCTACAACTTGTTGTGCTCACTCACCAGCGTTTGTGGATCCTGTTCGTTTGTCTGCTTGTTTTCGACCCGTTTTCGTCCCTCGACCACCGATTCTGCCTGTGCCTATCCTGCCTGCTCGTCTACGACCTGGTTCGTGTACCTGACTTCGTCTCTGCCTGCTCCCTTATACCTCAGCCTCCAACGTTCACCTGTGTTTCGACCTCCGCCTGGATTACTACCGTGAGTTAGCCTGTCCCCCATGTACCGTTGCTCGTGTGATTGTCTTTCCGTGTATGACCTGGCTTGTATTTTGACCACCCTCTGTCTGTCCCTAGTGGGGATTCCGTGGGGGTTTTCCCGGCTCGGCCGAGTCGGTCGTCTGTCATTCCCACCCGCAGCCCAGACGTTTACCCCCGGAACCGGAGGCCTCACAGAAGTCAAATATTCTCTGTGTAGTGTCATTTTCTCTGTGAAAGTGTTTAATAAAAACACTAAATCTTATTGGGAATTCGTGGTCTTGCTTTTGGGTTCTGCCTTTGTACTCAGCCTTTTACAAAGTCAAGTACCACAATATAACTTTTACAAAAGGTGAATGAGAATAAGCACAATGGTAACAGTTTTAGCAAATACCTGTTTATGTGGAGGTAGAGAAAGAAGGAGACAATCTCAAATGCCACATGAGATGGAAAACAGCAATGAAATGCCACCATGTATGAAGAGCTGCAGAAGCAAATGTCAGACAAAGACTTTGACAAACCAAACTTGAGCCAAACCTTGTGGCTCCATTCAGCACTCAAAAGTTAAAACAAGCCTCAGGACTCCTGGAAAAACCCTCTTTAACACTTTGATCAGCAACTCAGGTAGGTAGGATACTATGAAACTACAACATTCCCTATCCACATTAATAAAGACATCATTGATAAATTATTAAAAATACCTCTCATCCACATGCAAACAGGGTTTTAATCAGCATGGACATGTTTGGGGATGGACACATGAAATGGTGTTATTGAGAAATCTATATAATCTAAAGAATACACTTAGACAACTCAAACACTTATGTTAACTTAAAGTGGAACTATGTAACCTTTTTACCTTAAACATCCTCAAAGTAATTGTAATGGTTAAATGGCTTGTTAGGGGGAGAATGGAAGCCCCCCCCCCCCCCCCCCCCACTAGGGTCTGTAGGGCCAAATATACCACTTGCAACTTCTCTGCCACTGCCCTGGTGGCCTAGATCTGATCTCTTGTGAGAAACAGCATGGTTTACAGCACTATGACACAAACACACCCCCAGCCAAGTACCGCTGGCTAGCTATAACCACAAGCCAACCATGCCTTCATTTCACAGGCGTTTACCATGGCAGAGCCAGCAGACAAAAGGAACAGGAAGCAGTTGTCAGAGGATGCTAGGAAGAAGAAAAGAGTGACCAAACAAGGAACAAGACAAGAGTCTGCCTTGATCTAGGTTTTGCAGAATGGCGAGAGCTGAAAGAAAAAGATGCATGCACAACGGAATCGACTTGTTGTACTTGTATCGCTGAGATAAATTCTCTATACTCTATGTATTTCAGTGTATTTGTGCGCTCTTGATTGCTATT